>NC_043754.1:26728486-26833486 GCF_902148845.1 Salarias fasciatus | reverse complement strand
GCCGGCTGGTGAGTCTCTCTGGGCCTGACGGGGTCTCTCTGGGCCTGACGGGGTCTCTCTGGGCCTGACGGGGTCTCTCTGGGCCTGACGGGGTCTCTCTGGGCCTGACGGGGTCTCTCTGGGCCTGACGGGGTCTCTCTGGGCCTGACGTGGTCTCTCTGGGCCTGACGTGGTCTCTCTGGGTTTGACGGGGTCTCTCTGGGTCTCTCTGGGTCTGACGGGGTCTCTCTGGGTCTGACGGGGTCTCTCTGGGCCTGACGGGGTCTCTCTGGGCCTGACGGGGTCTCTCTGGGTCTGACGGGGTCTCTCTGGGTCTCACAAGGTTTCTCTGGGTCTCTCTGGGTTTGACGGGGTCTCTCTGGGTCTCTCTGGGTCTGACGGGGTCTCTCTGGGTCTGACGGGGTCTCTCTGGGTCTGACGGGGTCTCTCTGGGCCTGACGTGGTCTCTCTGGGCCTGACGGGGTCTCTCTGGGTCTCACGAGGTTTCTCTGGGTCTCTCTGGGTTTGACGGGGTCTCTCTGGGTCTCTCTGGGTCTGACGGGGTCTCTCTGGGTCTGATGGGGTCTCTCTGGGTTTGACGGGGTCTCTCTGGGTCTCTCTGGGCCTGACGGGGTCTCTCTGGGTCTGACGGGGTCTCTCTGGGTCTGACGGGGTCTCTCTGGGTCTGACGGGGTCTCTCTGGGCCTGACGTGGTCTCTCTGGGCCTGACGGGGTCTCTCTGGGTCTCACGAGGTTTCTCTGGGTCTCTCTGGGTTTGACGGGGTCTCTCTGGGTCTCTCTGGGTCTGACGGGGTCTCTCTGGGTCTGATGGGGTCTCTCTGGGTTTGACGGGGTCTCTCTGGGTCTCTCTGGGCCTGACGGGGTCTCTCTGGGCCTGACGGGGTCTCTCTGGGCCTGACGGGGTCTCTCTAGGCCTGACGTGGTCTCTCTGGGCCTGACGTGGTCTCTCTGGGTCTCACGAGGTTTCTCTGGGTCTCTCTGGGTTTGACGGGGTCTCTCTGGGTCTGACGGGGTCTCTCTGGGTCTGACGGGGTTTTTCTGGGTCTCTCTGGGCCTGACGGGGTCTCTCTGGGTCTGACGGGGTCTCTCTGGGCCTGACGGGGTCTGATGTGGTCTCTGTGGGTCTGATGTGGTCTCTCAGGGTCTGACCCGGATGTCCTTCCAGCCGTACTCCTTCAGGCAGCTGCAGCAGATCGTCACGTCTCGGTTGAACCGGCTGAAGGCGTTTGAGGACGACGCCCTGCAGCTGGTGTCCAGGAAGGTAGGCCCCGCCCCCCGCCCCGCCCCGCCCCAGCTGTCTCCCGGCCTCTCACCGCCCCCTCCTCTGGCAGGTGGCGGCCCTGTCGGGGGACGCACGCCGCTGTCTGGACATCTGCCGCAGAGCCACGGAGATCTGCGAGCAGGCGTCCGGCGGCCTGGTGGGAACCGGTCACGTGATGGAGGCCATGAACGAGATGTTCTCCTCCCCGTACATCACCACCATCAGGTCGGTCCCCGTGTGTGTGTGTGTGTGTGTGTGTGTGTGTGTGTGTGTGTGTCCGCCGCTGATGCCCCGCCCCCCGCTGTGTTGCAGCTGTGCGGCGCTGCAGGAGCAGCTCTTCCTCCGCGCCGTGGTGGCCGAGTTCCGCCGGCTGGGTTTGGAGGAGGCCACGTTCCAGCAGGTGGGCGGAGCCAGACTCCACACGGTGGAAGTGTGTGTGTGTGCGTGCGTGTGTGTTAATCCCCCGGCCGGTCTTGCAGGTGCTGGTGCAGCACCAGGCCCTGAGCCTGGTGGAGGGGCTGCAGCCGGCCCCGGTGTCGGAGGTCCAGGCTGTGTGCCAGCGGCTGGGGGCCTGCCGCCTGCTGCTGCTGGAGTCCAGCCGGCTGGGCCTGCTGCAGCGCGTCCGCCTCAACGTCAGCCAGGACGACGTGCTCTACGCCCTCAACGCCGGCTGACAGGCACTGCCTCTGCTCTGGAAGCCTAGTTTTAACCGACCTTTCAATAAAGATGCATTGTTCTTTTGAAGCTCTGGTTGGTTCATCTCTGATTTCGGTTAAAAAATACAGAAAATCCCTTAAATTGGGCACAATCTGCTGCTTGGAAACCGTCTTTCCATCCATCCAGTCAAACATTGAGCAGTGACATTTAGTTTTTTATTTTTGGCATGATGCAACACCTGCACTGGTCACGGACGTCACTCTGTTTGCCCTCTGGTGGTCAAAAGTAGTTACTGCACTGTAAACTTAGATTATGATCCGACTTCATCTGTGTTTTATACATTCTCCCTCACACTGCAGATCTCAGAGGGTTAGGGTTAGAGGGTTTTTTTGTTTTGTTTTTTGGGGGGGAGGGAAAGGTTCTTGTTTTTTTGGTGGTTTCATAATCCTATCATAACCCTAAATGTCATATGAATTGTTTTTATTGAATGTTCAAACCTAAATGTGTTGTAGAAACCGTCAGTGGAGCGAATCCTTGACTGTGCTGTTGATAAGAATGCGCTGCGGAGACGATCCAGGTCCAGGACACGTGGTGTAGCTGCAAGCTGCAAATCTGAACTTACCTCTAAACTGCAGGGAGTCCGTTTCTCCCTCAGCAAACACAAATGTGGACCATATTCTACTGTCCTGATCAGATTTCTTGATGAAGAGCAGCAGCGGCGACGTTATTCCACTTCATCTTGCCTCAAGAAAAGCCGATATCGAACACTGGCAGGCGCAGGGTCCGGCATCCTGGACACGTCCTCCACCGAGTGGCGCCAGGCTGGTTCGGTTCTGCCAGGGAAAACATCTGGAGAGGAAACGCTGCCTCCCTGACTTCAGCGGTGAATCCGTCTACTGTGACACAGAAGTTCCCGAAGCAGAACTTCTTTCAGAGCTTCATGTCCCTCAGTCAGCACCAGACTCCTGCAGAGGCTGGAACAGGTACATCCCCCCTCATTCTACCCTTTGTCCCCCAAACAGCGTTGTTCGTGTCCTGAACGTAACTGTCTTGTTCTTTCAGTCGGTGCAGCTTGTTTATTCAGCACATCTCCTCCTTCTCATGCTTCATCGCTGAGCAGGTCCATGCGGCTGTTTGGCTTTGCGGCTGCCATAAGGATCTGTGTGTGTTGTTCGTTACTCCCACTCGTCTGTTGTGTGTGTTCTGGGGTTTTCAGTGTAACTGCAGTGTGTCGGGGGAGGGTGGCTGGTCGGAGGGGCCGATGGGGCAGAACGGCAGCCTCGCTGCTGTCAGGTCTCCCCCTGTGGCTCACTCAGCTTACCCCCGCTGCCGAGTGTGGAACGGATGAATCATGCAGTCATAAAGCGTCTGAGTGTTCAGAAAAGTGCTGCATAAAAACAAAGCATTTTTGGAATTATTAAGCAGGTAATCATTTCATTTATTTAATTTCTAGAGGCCTCCTGAGTCATGTGGCACCAGAGGAGGGGGTCGGGTATGAGTGGCTCCTTTTTACAGAGAGCACGGTGTCAATGAGCACGGCGTCGTTCTGACACTTCTGTTCCTTAAGTTCTAAAATCAACATTTCTTTCATGGTTTAAGTTAAACTGATAAATGTATTTTCAATGAGATGTTGTGTAAAATGCTTCTCTTTTGACGGGTGCAAACTCATCACTTAAAAATCACTGAAACCACAGTGTGAACGTAAACCCACATCAGCCACACTTCTGGGACGTCGGTCTGTCCAGACTGGACGCCACAGAAGACCCGGAAACTGAGCCCGTTTCCATGAAGGTGGTTTTCTGGCAGATTTTTGATTTGACCGTGTTTCTGTGCAGCCCTGGTTTAGAATTTTCTTGTACAAACGGTTTCTGTGTTTTGCCTCGGTGTCTAGTCAAATGTCTCTATGTGGAGTAAGAGGCAACGTTCACAAATCAACTCTGAGATGGTCACAATTATGAGTTGTAATTATGTTTTTTTTTGTTCTGATTTCTTTGCAGGAGTGTTCCCGACTTTCCAGAGCTCCATTAAAAGGCTGCAGAATGATTCATGAGCTCCATGCGGAGATGGCATTGTGGAAAAGGACTGAGCGAGCCTGAATATGGACACCCGCGAGGCTTCAGCCATCATCAAGTCCCACTTAAAGGCCTCGGGAAAAACCTCCCCTCGTCTTGACATCTGTGCCGCCATGAGGAGAATGTCTCTCCTCTTTCTCCAGGTATGAAAACATCTGGGCCAAAGACAGGAGACAGTAAATGAAGAAAAGGAGCTGAAACTTAGACAAGCTGTGGACGTTCTCCAGGTGGTCCTCGGCTCCACGGCTCCTTCCTCCCGTTCAGCTGCACTGCAGAACGTGTTCAGTCAGAGCGACGAGCTGCACTGCCTTCAACAGGAAAAGATTTTCAGTCAATTGGAAATGTTTGGCTTTAACTCCTGATCCGCCGACTGCTGCTCCAGGCTGAGAGGGAACTTCTGAGATAAACTGAAACGTAAACCTGCTGAAGAGCCAGTTTCCCTGCTGAACACAGACGTCAGTGATCAGAGGTTTCACGTTTCTTCTTCATAATGTCAGTATAGAAGTAACTGAATCAAGATGGCGTCCAAAATGGCCACCAAATGTGGTTTCTTGCCATAATTTGGTGACAGTTCCACACTGATTGATCATATAAAAGCTCCATATGACCAGTTTTATTACTTTTCATCATGAGTGCTCTGAAAAGTATAAATACAGTAAATCTGTAGCATTTATTTGGATTATTAAGAGATCAAACAGTGACGCAGAGCTGAGCCACCCCCAGGCTCCAGGACTCAGGACCGCCCGATGTCATGCTTTTATCGTCTCAACAACGGGTTTGAGAGTTTTGAATCTGAATATTACGCTATCTGCAAAAAGACCAATCCGCAAATGGAAGTCTAAACCTCACATGACAGCTTCAGTCCTTTCATTTTGTTTTTGGTTGATTCCAGGGTGTGGTCTTGAGTGAGTCTGTCTAATAAGCCCTGTCTGGTCCTCATTAGTGATCTCTGGAAGTGTTTTCCAGTCTGCACACTGGACCTGAGTCCTGGTTTAATCCGCTGACCGGCCTCCTTCCCTTCCTCTGGTCTCACTGCAGCAACAGCCTCTGGCCACGAGGGGGGGCTCTCACCATGGAGAAGCATCCAGTGAACGGTTGGAAGTGGAAGTTCGATAAAAGTTGGATCCTCTCACCAGTGTATCGTCTGTCCTGAGGATCTTTTTGCTTTGAGTATGATATAATCTGATATAATCTGATATAATCTGATATAATCTTCTCCAGTTCTGCAGTGAGATATTAAACCCTGGATTGTTGTTTTGATCATCAGACATTTCTGGAGTTTTGAGAGAATTAAGGAAGGGTGTCCTGCATGTTTTGGGTCTCTGCCTGCTTCAGCACACCTCACTTTAATGCCGACGCTGGAGAAAAAAGCTCCTGGTTGCTGCCAGCTGTGCTGCAGCTGGGGGCGGGACGCTGGCCTGATCAGAGAGCCTGCTCCACAGGGTGGGACTCTCTAGAAAAAGGTTTGCCGCTCACACGGTCCTTCAGAGCGGGGCTGTGCTCATTTTGACCAGCTGAACCAGTCTGACCCCCATGAGCATCCCTCCTGAGGGTTTGCATCGAAGACATACCATGTCCACTGCTGTAGAGTTCTTCAGGTCGATGTGTCCAGCGAGGTGAAAACTGAACTCTGACCCCCGGGTTAAATCCTAGAGACTCCTCTGCTTCTCTTTTCCGCCTCACAGTCGCCCCTAGAGGTGCAACATGTCCTGGCACCAGTCTTTATTTTAAAGTAGTCCAACAGTGGAGGGGTGCCAGTCCATGAAACACTTTCTACACAAAACATGCTGATTTGAAATGCTTCAAATTCTCTAAATTCAGGAGGTTGTGCTTTTGTAAAACATCACAGATATGGTGGGATCTCGGCTTTTTGTCAAAAAAAACTTTTAATGAATTTTTGTAAAGAGATTCTATAGATTTTGAAGTACCCACACTCATCAGCAACCAGCATGTGATACAGTATTCGATGTGGGACAAAATCATTGAATGTAAGAACATTTTTGCGGCTCCAAGCGTTATATATTGACGAATCTGCTGAAAATTTCTTTGATTAAACTTTACTGTGTTTGATAGGCTCTTGACATGTTTTTTAAAACTGAGTGTTGAATCAAGAATCACACCTAAGTCAGGAACCTATCAGGAACAATTTCTAGTTCTTCACCTCTTAAAAATACACCAGACTGGGTAAAGTTTAAAGACTGTTTGGAGAGTATACCGCTGGTTCTAGCTCCATTGTGTGTGTGTGTGTGTGTGTGTGTGTGTGTGTGTGTGTGTGGCTCATGTTGTACTTCATGGTGGAATGGTTACCTGGCGTCTCTGTTGTGTTGAATGTTGACTCGCTGCCTTCAGGAGATAATTGCCTCTGCGTGGCTGGGGACTGACAGAGGGCTATTTTAAATGCCCCAGGGTGCCATCCTGCCTCTCTCAATGCATTATTCTGTAACAGGTGGGCTTCTACAGTTACACACACACAGTTTTAAGCCCTTAATCTCCCCCTCCCTCCCTCTAAAACGGCTCTAATGAAATCTTGAGGTGGACAAAGGACTGGCCTCCCGTCTGATAGCCGCAGTAAAGATTACATCCATCGATCGGGAGGCCGGAACAGGAGGAAAACAGTTCAGTTCTCTCAAACACCGTGTCCTCACATCGACGTGTCCTGGACTGGATGAGGACTTGCTGCGTTAAACGGACCCAGACGTTCAGTCTTTGGGGGCGGTGCAGTTCTTCCGAGGACGAGGCTTCACGCCTGCATGTTTCTGACACAAAGCCGAGCGTGTGGAGGCCTCCTTCATGACAGGAGTTTTTCCTTTAGGAGGCTTCAGATGCGTTATTTAAGTTTTCAGACGTTCTGATGTGAATGTTTGTTATTCATGTTTTTTGGTTTTGAAAAGATGAGCATGGAAAGAGCCCTTTACTGCACTGACAGTGAACACAAGAGGGCGCCACATCATCTGCATATAGTCTGACTGTGACTGAATGGATGAATGAATGAAGAAGGTTCTCTGTCAGGAACTTCTATTTAATTAAACAAACTATAATTAAAAAAAAATCAGTTTTACTAAATTATGAAATGCTCTGGGGAGCAAGAGGAACACAAGAGGAACGTTAAGGGGCCAAGACCAAGTCAGGACCAAGACTGGAACATCCCAAGACCAGGACTGGGACTGAGACCAAGTCAAGACTAGTTCTGCTTTTTTATGACCTTATTTCCTCAAGGTTTCCAGTGAAGCCCTGCTGGAGCAGGTACGGTTCACAAACACACGGTTCAAGCCCGCCATGCTTGCATTGCATGTTGTTGTTGTGTGTTTTCTGTATTAAATCATTGGTGTGAAACGTATGGCTCAGGGGATGAATCTGGCCCCCCCGCTGAGACTCTGAGGTCTGTGACAGAAGCATCATGTGGATCAGAGGTTTGCACTGTTGTGACTCGCTCCGGTTCGATCCCCGGTGGAGGCAGCTGCCAGGAGAACGTGTGTGTTGCTCTCTGTGGCTTCATTACTAAAACAAACAACAGCACCAACAAGTGGCTCAACGTGAGAACAACAGGATATCCTCCGTTGCAGTGTAGACGGACGTTGTTTTCAGAAAGTTACTGAGTAAACCTGAAACCTCTCTGGAATGAAATATTACAAGAAGCAGAAGTTTAACAGTTTGAGTGGATATTTAAATTTTCTTACAGCTCCCCACGACTTATTTTGAAGATGAAAGTACACACGCACACGCACACAAGCACGCGCGCGGATCCTCCCTCCCACTGACAGATGGATGAGGTTAATATCATAATGAAGCGCTCGGCCGACGGTTCCTGTTTACAGCTCGGTTGCTAGGCAACGCCACCAGCTGATCCCTCCCTCCTCTCTAATCCCTCTCTCTCTCCCTCCCTCCCTCCCTCTGCCCCCCTCCCTGGTCGGAGGGAGGCTGTCAGACAGCATGGTCTGGGTCTGAGCGGCTCTGGATCTGTGGAGCAGCGGCAGCAGCAGCAGCAGCGGGAGTCGTCCTCACCTGGACCCAGACCCGGACCCGGACCCGGACCCGGCGGCTCCCACCTCCTCCTCAGACCCCCGGGAAGACTCAGGGGGTGGGCTCGGCTCAGTTTTTTTTTTTTTTTTCTTTTGTGGCTTGTTTTGGAGTGGGCTCCGGGCTGGACCGCATGCATGACACAACGCAAAGGCGAGAAACCCACCATCAGCATCCAGGAGCACATGGCCATTGACGTGTGCCCCGGCCCCATCCAGCCCATCAAGCAGATCTCCGACTACTTCCCCCGGTACCCGCGGGGCCTCCCCGCCGCCGTGCCCCACCTCGGGCCCCTGCGCTCCGCCCTCTCCGCCCCCCCGGCCGCCGGACCCGCCGGACCCGACCGGCCCCATGAGGACAGCCCGGACCGGGCTGTCGCCGGAGCCTCCGCCCCCGCGCAGCCCGGCAGGAGGGACGAGGAGCCCGACGTGGAGGGATACGACTCCGATGACTCCAGTGAGTGCCGCTCCGCTCCGGACTTCTGTCTCTCTCTCTCTCTCTCTCTCTCTCTCTCTCTCTCTCTCTCTCTCTCTCTCTCTCTCTCTCTCTCTCTTTCTTTGCTTCCTTCTTTTTGCCACCGGTTGCCAGCCCCCCCCCCCCCCCCCCGTCTCGCGCTGCGCTGCTGCAGAGAACTCTACAGACAGACAACTGTTGCTGCTGCAGAGGATTCACCCCTCCACCCCCATCCCTCCACCCCCCCATCCCTCCATCCCTCCATCTCAAACGATGATGTGTGTGATTTTGCCTGTCATGTCAGCGCGTGCACGAGCGCGTGCGTGCTCCGTGTCTGCAGGCTGCTCCAGCAGCCTGTTCGCTTCACATCTGGAAGACAGGCGAGACGCGCACTGCATGCTCCTCAGACGGCGTGCGTGCGTGTGCGTGTGAGGAAAGCCTCTGCTCAGCGCCCCTCTGGCGCTGAAGGCACCTTTACAGACATGCAGCGGATCAGGCTCCTGTCCGGAGCGCCGTCAGGGTGTGTGTGTCGCTGTGTGTGTTTCGGTGTGTGTGTCGGTGTGTGTGTCGCTGTGTGTGTTTCGGTGTGTGTGTCGGTGTGTGTGTCGGTGTGTGTGTGTGAGACCCTGGTGAAGACTGACGGATGTGATGAAGGCAGGCAGGGTGCAGCTTGGGGGGGGGGGGCTTTCCACATCCACCTGCCTCCATACTGCTGTATCCAGCTGACTGTTTAACTCAGCCGACCCAGCCCGCCCCCCCAGGAGTCTCAAACGCCTCTTTGTGTTATTTGACGCCAGCATCCTCCAGTGGAGGAACGTCCTGTGAGTGCAGGTCAGTGTGTGACAGCAGTGCAGCTTCTCCTGGAGTTAATCCACGCAGAGCGGCGTGTTTATCCCAGCCTTAATCCAGAGTGGACAGGGGGAGGGGGGGCAACCAGCTGGCCAGATGTTGCTCTCTGACCTCTGGAGGATTTCACCCGCAGAGGCAGAGATGTCTTCTCCTAATCTGAGCGCGGCGCCCCGCCCCGGAGGGCGCACGGCGCCGCTCTCCTGCTCTTTCCCTGCTCGGCCAGCAGAACATAGGGTTTCGTAATGTTCCTGTTGCTGCAGTGTGAAGTGTGTGTGGGAATCAATATCATCGGCCACAAAGTGATACTTCTGCTCGCTTTTGGACTGAGAGCGCTTTTCACTCTCACTCGCTTCTATTTATGAAGCAGCTTTCTGCTTTTAACGCACAAACACTAAAAGACCAATTTAAAACAGGAAAAAAAGACAACAGCTATTTGCCCTCAGATGACCTTTCTTATGCCAAGAGGAAAATCTGAAGGGATTTGCATCTTTCTTTGTCTTTGAATCTGATTCTCATCCAAAAACACTGAGGTCTGAAAAGTTTCATGTCTGCACAACAGCAGAACCTGAAAACGGTGTAGTTCTCGGGTTAGTCCACTAGTTGGTGCTGCAGACGCCGGCGGTGAGACGAAGTTCAGACTGAGGGCCGTTTCCGCTCCGATAGATCAGGCCATGATTCCCGTGGCAGCTTTGGATTATTTTAATCCAGCGTGCTCTCCGTGAAATACCCCTCCCACAATGCATTGCTCAGTGTTGTGATCCATGCAGCCTGGGAGTTAAAGAGCATCTTCCTCCTCTAACATCCAGATTATAGAGCATCTTCCTTCTCGTCCAGATTATAGAGCATCTTCCTTCACTAACATCCAGATTATAGAGCATCTTCCTTCTCATCGAGATTATAGAGCATCTTCCTCCTCTAACATCCAGATTATAGAGCATCTTCCTTCTCGTCCAGATTATAGAGCATCTTCCTTCTCGTCCAGATTATAGAGCATCTTCCTTCTCGTCCAGATTATAGAGCATCTTCCTTCTCGTCCAGATTATAGAGCCTCTTCCTTCACTAACATCCAGATTATAGAGCATCTTCCTTCTCATCGAGATTATAGAGCATCTTCCTCCTCTAACATCCAGATTATAGAGCATCTTCCTTCTCATCCAGATTATAGAGCATCTTCCTTCTCGTCCAGATTATAGAGCATCTTCCTTCTCATCGAGATTATAGAGCATCTTCCTCCTCTAACATCCAGATTATAGAGCATCTTCCTTCACTAACATCCAGATTATAGAGCATCTTCCTTCTCATCGAGATTATAGAGCATCTTCCTCCTCTAACATCCAGATTATAGAGCATCTTCCTTCTCGTCCAGATTATAGAGCATCTTCCTTCTCGTCCAGATTATAGAGCATCTTCCTTCACTAACGTCCAGATTATAGAGCCTCTTCCTTCACTAACATCCAGATTATAGAGCATCTTCCTTCTCATCGAGATTATAGAGCATCTTCCTCCTCTAACATCCAGATTATAGAGCATCTTCCTTCTCATCCAGATTATAGAGCATCTTCCTTCTCGTCCAGATTATAGAGCATCTTCCTTCTCATCCAGATTATAGAGCCTCTTCCTTCCGCCCTCCTCCCTGCAGAAGTCGGCCGTCACTCCAGTGAAGTGCCAGGCTGTAAGCTGATCCGTCACACTTCAGGTTCATAGAAACGTCAACTCAGAGCAGCTCGCCATCCTCCCTGCTAATAAGGCAATTAGACACAAACATCTGCCGGAGCATCGTCTTAATGATTTTGCAATCACCTGAAGAGTCATCACTGATGGCAGATAATTACAATGTCAACTCCACTCCCCCCCCCCCCCCCCCCCCCCCCCAAAAAAAAAAAAAAAAAAAGAGCGCATGAAGGAGTGTGTAAGTCTGTTGGATGACTTCTCCAAACTGTGAGTCATCTTCATGCTCGTCACAAACCTCAACCGCCGTCTGATGAAGGCAGGCGCTGAAATATATCATGAAAGACATGAATAACAAGTGGCTGTTTGGGGCTGATGCAACGCCCCAAATAATCCCAAGCCGCCGCCGCCGCCGCCGCCGCCGCCACAGCCGCCGCTGCCATGGGAGTTTGAGAAGCGATGGAGAAACACGAGGCGTAGAAACACAATCCTCCAGCAGCAGCACATCAGGCTCATATTAAAACCCACACAGAGAGTGTTCAGGTGAGGACTCCTGCACTTTCTGAATTCTGAAGACTGTTAATTAGATTTTCGGTTAGTTTGTGGTTTTTACTGTGAATGCACCGATACCGACACCAGTATCGGGTTTGGGGTCTGATCCTGCTCAGAGTACTGGTGCTTGTGAAAGGTTCCCGATGCAAGGCGGCCAGTACCTGCTTTATCCAGCGCAGATGAGGAAGCTCGTGGTCTGCAGCCGGCGGCTCTTCAGCTCCTCTGCAGCGGCTCTATGTAAATAAACATTTTGATTTAATTTTTCAAGAAGAGACAAACCTCCACAATAACTCGTACTGGGACTCGTGGTATCGGCGCAGCTGTAGTTTTTACCCTTCCGGTTCTTCTATTTTGCACTGGTACTTGAGCGTCATCACATCAGCAGCAATAAAAAGCTGTTTCTGATCTGAAGATGATCCTTCAGCCAGCGGAGCGGCAGGACTGTTCCGGCCGATGTGTGGACCGGAGGAACCGCTGTGAATATTTTAGATGCTGCTGCATATTGAGTATCTTACGTCAAGACCTTGGGAAGCCAACAATGCGCAGAACGTAAATGAAAGAATGTTTCAGGCTCAGCTCTGCTCCCAGCTGTGATGTTGGACTGACACCGATCAGCCGTAACATTATGACCACCTACGTTGGCGTGAATCACACTGACCGTCATGGCGGCCGCTGCAGCGCTGCATCAGGCAGGAAGCGAGTGGAGACACAGCAGTGTGTGAGGATTTGACATCAGAGCATCTGATGGGCTGTTTCTGGGCTGCAGGGGGCGCTGTAGAGGTCTGGGGGTCATTGACCCAGCTGTGGACCGGCCTGCTGGGAAACCCCTGGTCCTAGATTTTACTTCCACACATCGGCCCCTCTCGGACCTCACTACAGATCATGGATATCCTCCTCTGGAAACAGGGTAACAGTCGTACTTGTGTCACGGTTCATCTTTTCAACCTTGAGAATGTTCCACGGGATATTTACTGTCTTGCGTCAAGACCTTGAAAAACCGAGCACTGAAACAAAATGATTCTTAAACTGACAGCAAATAAAGTCTCAGACGGACTGAAGAGCACACTTAAAGAACGGTTCCTTCATGATGAGTCTGGTTTTGTCTGGACAGCTGACAGGATCACTGGAGGACCATAGAACCACCTCCGAGTCTTCTTCCCTGTTTTAGGAGTATGTCTGTGCCGGAGTTACAGCTCCACCTAAAGGCCTGGCAGATGAGCTACATCATTTACAGTCGTCTCTAAGAACCATGTAGAGAAAAACAGTTTTCGTCTCATGTAAGCAGACTGTGTCGGGTTAGGGTGGAGGTGGTGCAGGTGGTGTAGAGGGGGTTTTATAAGTTCAGGCTCTCCTGAACAGTCCAATCCAATGAATCTACGATTGCTTTAAGCTTAATGAATGCTGGTTGGAGTGGATTTGTTCCATGGTTGTGATTCACGATTGACAGATTCCCTTTGTCAGGCTGTGTGTTGAAACCACACCATGTTTTTACACACTGACCCGGTGACCCGGTAATCCTAACCCCCTTAGTGTGTCGGGGTTGGTGTGAACAGGTTTAAATGGCTTTAGGAGCAGGGTCAGCCAGCCCGTCCATCCCCCAGGTTTGGAATCCTGTCCCGCTGCCCAAATGGCTCAATTATGTTGTCCAGACATTGTTATAATGCAACGGTTGCCATGGAAACACACCAGCTACCATGGAGTGAGTGGCTTTTGTTGAATATAAATTGTTGAGATGCAGAGACGAGGGATCTTCTTCTGATTCATGACAGCGAGATGTTTCTGAAGGTTTTCACTGAGGCGAGCCGTGACCTTTGTTCACCTGGATGTGTTCTGTTGCCGCGGCGACGACATCAACAACACCGTGACCGCACAACCGGTGAAAAGGTGAAGGAAAACTATTTGAACCGTGTTCAGGAGATAGGACCAGTTCTCACGGCAACGATTTTCAAGTGACACGGCAGAACTTTGACGGCGTTTTGGGTGTCTGTTTCCATGACAACGGTGCTTGGAGTCACTGAAAACACAACTTTATGAAAACACTTCGACTCTGTCACCGTGTGAACAGGTGTAAACAGAACTTTCTGTGTCATGGCTCCCAGTCCAGATTCTGCTGGTCCCAGTCCAGATTCTCCTGGTCCTGGTCCAGATTCTCCTGGTCCTGGTCCAGATTCTCCTGGTCCTGGTCCTGGTCCCAGTCAAGATCCTGCTGGTCTTGATGGTTTTAGAGTTGACAGTCACAGTCATTGGTGTTGTGTCCATATGAATGTCTGTGTTCTCCATTGTTAATATTCAGAGTGTATTGTTCTCTGCAGCACCAACTCGTGGACCAACATGAGAACTACATGGTTTTTACTGTTTCTGCCGTTTCCATGGAAACGTACATCGTTTTCAGTACTTTGCTGTGTGAATGTGAGACTTTTATGAAATGGAAACACAAAGGATGTCATGTCATGCATGTTTTAATGAGTAAACACCATATTAGAACTGTTCTCTACTGCAGTAGCCTCACATTTCCCATAATCCTCGGCTATTTACCGTACGCAAACAGCTGAGCTGATGTGAAACAGTCAGAAGACGCTATGACTCAACAGGCACCACAGTGGAAGTCTGCTTTCATTTATAACAAAAGCAGAAAGAAAGAGAAAACATGAAACTTTCAGCCTGTTGCTTCAGAAAACATGAGAGAAAAGAACCGGATCCTTCCTGTTTGTGGGTTTAGAAGAACCAGCAATGGCCCAGATCGGCTCCTGGTGGTCCTGTGGGACTGGATCCAGTATCTGTGTGCTTCCTCTGGGGGCCGCCGGTGGGTGGGGGCGGGCGGAGCGGCGTGGCTGTCTTCTCCCTCATGATCCAGATCACACGGGGACGTCTCAGTCCTCGCCCAGGAGCTGGCGGCTAATCTGCATAACAGCGGCGTTTTCTCATCCGTGGCGACTCAACCTTGATTTTAATTGAAAGGGAAAAGTGCATCACTCACCGAGGGTCCGGGCTCCCTCGCAGAGGGGGGGTAATCAAAACCGTTTGGACGTGTGGATCTGTGCCACGTTAATTAGTGATGGTTTGTAGTGGGTGTCGAGGGGCCGCGTCCCCGCCGGGGCCCGGGGAAAATGGCCGTCGTGACCCACATGGCGAGCCGGGCTCTTGTGTTTTGCAGAGATAAGCCCGGGAGCCGTGCATGTTGACAGGAGCGGTGCAGGGTGGCTGCAGGGTGGGGGTGGAGGCGCAGTGGTAATGTATGCACACACCGGCTCCCTCCTGAGACGCCTCGCTCCGGCGCCGCTGCAGGCTGCTTGTCACACGGCGAGCAGAAAAAGTGTCTCGAACAGAAAAAAGAGAGTGAAGCCAGAAATGGAAGGAGCGGAGTGTGTGAGCTGAAGTGGGTTCCTCCGTCACTTCACATCCACCTGCTCTACCTTCCTCGACGTTCCGAGGTCAGGCTGCTGCCTCGGTCTCCATGTCAACATGAAGGTGTTTCTTCTGCTAATTACATCCTTCAAACCGACGTCTTCCCCGTTTCACCGTCTGTGAGGACGATTCAGCGTTCCGGCGTTCCGGCCAAAGGAGCCCAGCAGCTGAGGAGAACGGTTCTCAGACGCTCTCCAGATCTAATCAGACTGAAACCTTCCAGAATTATAGTTCAGCTCTGACCCTGACACAACATCACTGTACCCAGGGAATGACGATGAAACGTCCAGTCTACATCTAGGACTCTGGAACATTCTAGAACTCGGACCTGCTTCAGAACGCAGCAGGTCTCTTTCCTCCTGTGTCCTGCGACTGTCAGTGATTCATCAATAGTTTGGTCGTGACAAACCTTTAGAAGTTAGTTGTTATCTTGAGAGTGATTTTCAGGCAGCTGATTGAGCATTATGAAGTTATGAAGGGTTCAACACCTCTCAGCCCGTCTCAGCCAATCAGTGACCACGTCTGGAGTGAAGGAGCATTAAAACCTTCCTTCATCCAGGACTTGACGTTACTTGTGGAAGCTGCGCAGCACTCTGGGGCTCTGCCACTTCCTGCCTCCTTCTTAATTAAAATCACTTTAAATTAAAACTAATGAGACTAAAACTGATGTAATTTTCTTGCTAAGCCTGCAGAAAGTCTGGAACAGCCCAGTGAGAGCAGGCGTCCACACAGCCGTCAGCCTGCCAGAGAAGTTTCAGATGTGAGACAAGAATCACCGCGTTCGTCCTGATGCAGCGTCCCGCTTTAAATCCACCAAATGAGGATTTTCAGATCCGCTCAGTGATACAACTCTCAGCTCCCAGCCCGGGAGCTCAGAACACCAGAAGTGCTTCGACTTGACTCCCTGCAGTAGGTTTTTCAGGCAGCCGTACTTCATTTCAGGATCGTTAATTTGACTCTTTGTATTTGTTCTATTTTTTTTGAATTACCGAGTAGATTTATTTTCCTATTTATGGACGATGTGGTTATATTTCTTCTCAATGTGCTTCATGTAATGACACCTTAAAAAACAAAGCATAATTAACCAGGGTTTTAGTGACAAACTGTTGGTGCAGGAAAACTACGAGCTCATGGAGGAGAGTCTGTTTCATCAGATGAACGTCTTGCTGGACACACTGCTTTAATGTTCAGCTGCCGGAGCGTGTAACTGCTGCTGTAAACCCACAAACATCACGTGCCCCTGCTTCAGTGCACAGTTACGACACTGGCAGAATGAATATGAAGACCTGAATGACATTTCACATTCAGAGCGTCTTCGGAGGTCAGACTGTTTATTGCCTAGCAGCTGTTATTGTGTGATCAACGTCAGGAAGTCCGACTCGAAGCCAAATGTCAACACTAGTGGAATCCAGGGTCATTCAAGCTGCTGGGATTTTTTGTTTCTGATAACAAAACTCCTGAAGCAACAGGTGTAAAGAATGAATGGACTGATCAGTTCCGAAGGATCTTGCAGTAGAAGAGTCATGAGTGGCGTTGGATTAAGTTTAGCGTATTTCCCACAGTATCAGTCACGTTTTCTCATACTGCTGCAACTTCTAGTCAGGTGAGAAAAAATCTATCAAAATATGTCTAATTTAACATGTTCAACTCCAACTGTCATCAACCAAGCTGTAAACATGACAAGAAACTAGTGAAAGAGACCAAAACATGTTCTGAAAGCAGGCTTTAACATGTTTATTTACACTCTGAAATTTGACATTTTTGAATGGGTTCAAAAGGGCCTGGTGTTCTTTTTTAAAACCAACATCATCGCCCCCTGCTGGGATTTCCTCAGAATTCCAGCTTTTCTGCACTTCAGCATTGGCTTTGTTTTTCGCCTGTGGAGGTTGGCGCCTGGTCACATGAAAACACGAGCTGAAACTTATGACCTTAAAGACAACTGAGAAAGAAGGAGCCTCTGTCCCTCTGTCCGGGACGCTCACACCTCTTTTCCACAGTCACCAAATTTCATCCTGTCTGGCTGGCAGGTGGTGAATGAACTAGCCAGGTTAGCAGTTAGCTTGTTAGCTTGTTAGCTCACCAAACACCATCTGTTTTTTGTTTATTAGCTTTAGCTATCAGCATCAGTCAACCGTTAGCTTTAGCTGTCAGTCTCTTGTTAGCTTTAGCCATTAGCATCAGCCAGCTATTAGCTTTAGGCATCGGCGTCAGTCAGCTGTTAGCTTGTTAGCTTTATCCATTAGCATCAGCCAGCTGTTAAATTTAGCCATCAGCATCACTCAGCTGTTAGCTTTAGTCATCAGTCAGCTGTTAGCTTTAGCCGTCAGTCAGCTGTTAGCTTTAGCCGTCAGCATCAGTCAGCTGTTAGCTTTAGCCGTCAGTCAGCTGTTAGCTTCATGTGCCTTTGTGCGTTGCTCCTGTTGCTCCTGTTGCTCGTTGGGCTCTGAATCCTCCGGATTCGTCCTGATGCTTCATGTTCTTCCTCAGCGGCTCAGAAGCCACAGGATGAGGGTTTCGGTGAATTCAGTGATGGGGAAGGAGAGCTGGAGCTTGGAGAGCTTGCTTGGACTTGCTTGTTGTGCTAATTCAGCGTGTTCGGACTCCCAGGTCTGTTTTAATGCCACTGTATCGCTGAATAACTGTTGAAGTCTTACTCTGATTCAGCCTGTTGTTCTGCAGTTGAATAACTTACCTTTCTAAATGGTCTTGGTTTCTGTGAAATAGTTTTATAGATAAATGTGACTTACAGTCCAGTGAGACTCATGTTTTTTTCTCCTTCTTCATGATGCATTTATAGTCTGGAAAATACAGTAGCTCCTCATGAGGTTGCTGAACGAAGTTCGTCTTGTGGAAAAGTGACTATGATTTAATAAGCAGTAAATAGAATTTAGAAGATATGTACCCAACAAGCCATTAGCATTGTTTTACAGATGAAGACGTGGCCGTCTGCCGTCCAAACCTCTGATTTCTAGAAGCATGTTCTACAAACTGTAGCTGATTGTGCTTTCGTAGTGGAGCGGCTGCTCCTTGAAAACACTGGAGCTCTGATGTGTGAACGCTTTGGTTTTCTCACGGATGGGATAATCTCCTGAAAACTCTGCGTCCTCCTTCCAAGACGCTTGGAGCCATCTGTTGCCTCTTCCTGACCAGAAAGCCTTCCTCAGCCCTGTGGGAGCTGGAGGCCTGCATCAATCCACTCCAAACCCTCCCCCGGGCCCGGTGAGGCTCTCGCCACTGTAAAGAGTGATTCTGGCTCTGCCCTGCCCGAGCGCTGTAAAATCCTATTAGGAGTCTATCTGCAGGCTGCCATGCAGTAGTAATGACTCACTGCCATTGCCCCGTGTTTTCCTGTGACTAACGCGGCGCTAACAAAGCAGGCCAGATTGTCAACCTGGTCACATTGTGGGTTATTATCGCTGCTGCTGCGTCTCTGCAGGAGCCTGTGAGTGGTTGAAGTTCGCTGCAGCTCTGCTTCATCAGATAGAAGCCATGCCTCTCCCTCCCTTCATCCCACTAAGCACATTATGTAATGATAATGCCGGCTATTACACAGATCCATTTGGCGTCTGGGGCTGTCATCAGCGGGGAGGAATGTTGTTTGGCTTCAGCTCGTCACACTTTGCATGTTGAGGGAGCGTCTGGCTTCTCAATCCGTATTCTGAAAGTCTCCTTCAATAAAAAAAATCCACCTGGTTCTAAAAGCACGGAGCTGTTCAGAGAGGAAGCGAGCGTTTTATCCCCCGCCACCCAGCAGCCGCGGACTCGCTGCCTTTGAATTAATTTCCTGATTACTGATCACTTGTCTGCCCACGCCGAGTGATGAATCAAAAGTTAACTAAGTTAGCGGCTCTGAGTGGGCACGCCGACCGCAGGGAGCTCCGTCCGCCGCTGTTACCTTTCTTTCGTCTCCTTTGGTCTTAACGCACGAGTGTGCAGTATAATGAGGCCACATTAGGGAAGTGTGAGCATGAACAGCTTCAAGGTGGGGATTCTGGCTGCGTCGGGTACACAGTGCAATCATATTTACCAGTAGTTTGAATCAGGGGTCATTACGGCGCCGTCAAAGTACAGAGGGCCGGTAACTCCGGCGGCGGAGCGAGCGCTGGCCCCGAGTCCACAAGCACATTGTTCACAAAAATCACCAGAAATATGGAATTATGTCGGAGATGGAGATTTGATTTGAATCAAAACTCACGAGGAAGACAAAAGGAGCTGGAGGAGGCAGAGCAGGATCGACTGTATCTCAGTCATGACTGACTCCATCACACAGCCATTAAACTCACCTGTGTTTGAAGCTTTAAGGGTTAATATAGGTCAGAGTGAGGAATTCCTCTCATTTTCCACTCAAGATGTAGTTTGACTGCAGAACATGTGTAGGAACCCCCTGGAGCTGCTAAACCCTGAAGCCATATTCCACTGAATGGAGCGCCAGGCACAACCGGCGGCCATGTTCCAGCTAACGGCTGTTCTTCCACTGGACGCTGTTCTTCCACTGGACGCTGTTCTTCCACTGGAGGCTGTTCTTCCACTGGAGGCTGTTCTTCCACTGGATGCTGTTCTTCCACTGGACGCTGTTCTTCCACTGGAGGCTGTTCTTCCACTGGAGGCTGTTCTTCCACTGGATGCTGTTCTTCCACTGGACGCTGTTCTTCCACTGGAGGCTGTTCTTCCACTGGAGGCTGTTCTTCCACTGGAGGCTGTTCTTCCACAGGACGCTGTTCTTCCACAGGACGCTGTTCTTCCCCTGGAGGCTGTTCTTCCACTGGAGGCTGTTCTTCCACTGGAGGCTGTTCTTCCACTGGATGCTGTTCTTCCACTGGAGGCTGTTCTTCCACTGGAGGCTGTTCTTCCACAGGACGCTGTTCTTCCCCTGGAGGCTGTTCTTCCACTGGAGGCTGTTCTTCCACTGGAGGCTGTTCTTCCACTGGACGCTGTTCTTCCACTGGAGGCTGTTCTTCCACTGGAGGCTGTTCTTCCACAGGACGCTGTTCTTCCCCTGGAGGCTGTTCTTCCACTGGAGGCTGTTCTTCCACTGGAGGCTGTTCTTCCACTGGAGGCTGTTCTTCCACTGGAGGCTGTTCTTCCACTGGATGCTGTTCTTCCACAGGACGCTGTTCTTCCACTGGAGGCTGTTCTTCCACTGGAGGCTGTTCTTCCACTGGAGGCTGTTCTTCCACTGGAGGCTTTACCACTGCCTTTCAGTTCCACGAGAAGCTGCAGCCGCATCGCAGCACAAGACGCACAGCCACTCCATTTCCTCCGCTTGCTGCAGCAGACACACAAGGAAGTGGGGGAAGATACAAAAAACACATTTTTACCACTAAAACACAGCCTCAGGTCCTTGATCCACACTGTTAACACCCAAAACAGTTCTGCACATCGTTAAGAACAACTGATGAAAAGAAAAACCCTCGACCAGCAGCCGACTCTCCCGTGATGGAAGCAGAGAAACATCAGAATAACGACACAGAAACTGATGCCTGCCTGCCACCAAAATAAACTTCTTTTAGTGAGAGTTGATGTGTGTCCACGGTTACAATAGTACCAGGAACCCTGTGGTGAACCCTGTGGTGAACCCAGCGGTGAACCCCCTCACTCCCTCACAGCCTCTGTAGTCCCACTCTTCTGGATCAATGAAAGGTGTCCCACCTCTTCCTGTGGACTGATGGAAGCTTGTTGGTACTTCAGCCCCTGGTGGTCTGGCGGAGGTGGCCGGTCTGGACTGGTCCCAGCTGGAGGACGTAGATGCGATGGTGTCTAGTAAAGTAAAGTTACACAGAAAGCCCATTTTCATAGAAGGCAATACCAATTAATTATGAATGAGCTGAAGACAGTGAAGTGAGTAGTGGAGGTGGTTTAGATCCCAGCCGATCATCCAAACAGGAGGGACTGGTCTTGGTGGGAACACGAAGTCAGGAAATGTCACAGATTCAGCCTGTTCAAAACAAATCAGGGAAAAACTTTGGTTTCTGTCTCCCAATGCCTCTGTGGGCCTCCTTTTCCAGGAGATGATAGCAGATCCATTTTCTGAAGAATTTGGGGAGTTCTCTGACTTTCAGTTCCTCAGATCTTTACCAGATGGTCTGAAGATGACCCAAAGGTTCTGTTAAACCTCTTTGAAATGACTGGTGTAGTTTCTGGTGCTCCGTGGACTGATTGTGCAACAAGGACACTTTGGCCTAAAGGGATCATTTACAGGGAAACAGTACTCTAAAAATGGTCTTGACTAGGCCTGTGTGGTATACCAGTTCGTACCAAATGCCGGTCTTTATTTTCGTTATGATATGAATTTTTCCAGTGGTGGGCCGTCAGGGCCTGCAAAGCCTTCTCTGCTGTCCTAAAAATGATCTGAATTACAGACTGATGTAAATTATATTTTGTCCATAAATAATTAATAAATGATTCCAAACGGTATGTTCCAGTTCCTTTCATAGTTTTCCCGTGGTCGCGCTGCTTCCAGACATGTTTTTTTCATATTAAATCATTTAACCAATCAGATTTCAGGCATCATCTGTTGCTAGGGTCAAAGAAATCTGCCCGAGGCCTTCGCTATCTGTTCCTGATGGCGCAGTGAAGTAAAGTGAAGCGTCAAACAGACAGCTGCTTCAACCAATCAGACAGTTGCTTCAACCAATCAGATTTCGAGTTGGCGACTCAGCGCCTTCTAGCTTCTAACAGCAGATCCAGGCCCTCTGATTTACATTCACCAAGAGATACAGTAGGGGGCGCTATGCACCTAAGTTGTTGGTTGCCTACTTCAATTATTCCAAAGAAGAAGAAGAAGAAGAAGAAGAAGAAGACCTGAAGAGAAATCAAACTTGCGCCAGAAATCCCACAGGGCAGCTGGACTTTCAGCCCTGGCTTTATGGAACTGAAATGCACGGATAATCTATATGACAGAGCAGTTGAACTCTTTTTGAGGAAGGAAAGGAGGATGTATTTTGTTTTCAAATAATCAGGATTTTGGTGAGTAAAATGTTCCTCTTTTCCTAAATAATATTGCTGTTTTATTAAGTTGTTGATGCTCATTGTATGTGCACAGATGTAGTAGGAGAATTGTGCACTAAAGCAAAGGCATTTATTCTGGCTGCACAAGTATCTATCTGCTGTGCAACAACTCTTTATGTGCATATCTGCATATAAGATTTTTTTTTGTAGACAAAATAGTTATTGAGAGGTGGATTGGTTCAGGCGGATCTGTTCTGAAGGCCTTAATGTGAAATGCACGGTCCGCCACTGAATTTTTCATATACCGCAATACCGGTGAACAGCCCAAACAACGTCCGGAACGTGCGCGGCGGTAAAGTGTTTCAGCAGGGACCCATTTCACTGCTGCACAGCGTGTGTTTTGCTGCCGGCGAGAGCTCTCAAGTAAAGCACGCTGTTTACCCAAAGGAACCAGAAAGAGGAGCCACGGCTGTGGTTTGGAAGTTCTTCGGCTTTAAAAGGTCGGACGTGGATCAAACTGCTGTCTTTTGCAAATGCTGTTGAGCAAAAGTGGTAGCCGGCGGTGCTAATTAGCTTCACCACCTTAGCCGAAAACACATTTTAGAGCACCAGGAATGTCATAAACTAAGATCCACACCCTCCACATCCACAGCTCAACCTGCAGCAGCAGTCAGACGGCCATTCAAGATGCGTTCGCTAATGCCGGGCGGACACTGTGTGATTTCGAGGGGATTTCACCACGATTTTGCCGTGGCAGACCACGCTGCGTCATCGTGGCAACATCGTAGCGTTGGGAAGTCAGGTCGGGAGGTCGTGAGCCGTACAGTGTCAGAACACTCACGAGGAAGGATTAATTGCTGCTACATTCTAACGATAATGCTGCGACCTCCTGATCAAACTTCTGGCATGTCAGAAATTTTCGCCGTAGCTCGTACAGTGTGAGTGGCGTTACGTCACGATTCTACGTTCGCACCTGCGCAGAAGACACCGGTGGAGCTAACTGTATTCATCATAACGTTATCGGCTACAGATGAGGAATTCGCCGAGGCAGTACAGTGTTTAAAGCAACATTGGCTGACTCAGTGCGGCTCAACGCTAATGCTAATTGCTAATGCTAACGTGAAACTATCATAGCTACAGTAAAACAATATATACCGTATTGGCCCGAATATCATTGGCCCGATGTTTTTTTCCAGAAATTGCATCCTCAAAAGTGGGGTGGTGTTATAATCGCGGACTTACGGTAGATGGTCAATACCCATCCGCGCCGCTAGATGGAGCCAAAGTATCACTGAGCAGAGAGCGAGTGGAGCGATGAAATGAGATCAAATGATCTGATGAAAAATGGCGGATCATCTGGAACAAAGGGGCTGAACGCTGGACAACTGAGCAAACAACAGAGGAGAAGTTATGATACCAACTTTAAACTGATGGTGATCAACGCAGCAGAGTCATCAAACTACTGCCAAGCCGCCAGGAGGTCTGGTGGAGCAGAGCCTCGTTCTTACTGGAGAGCACAGAAAAAACACTACAGATGCTAACGCTATGAGAAAAGCTTTCTGTGCATCCGTGGTCCCAAGAGGGGACGAGATTGATAGAAGGGTGAGTGAATACGTCACTGGAAAACAGAAAGACGGAATGTCCACCACCAGAGCCTGATTCAGCTGAAGGACCTGGACAGTTATTTACATCATTTATGCAGTTTTGACCCCTTGAGGTTCTTATTTGTTGCTTATTGTTTCTTGTTTTGAGAAAGAGAATATATTTTTTATTCAATACTGTAGTAATATGTTTTCATTTTATATCTCCTGAAATGTTATCTCAGTTGTGAGTTTTTGAGTTTATAATAATTGTATAATAAAAAGTTGTTTTATGAGTGACCTTATTGTTTTCAGCATTTTTTTTTTTTTTTTTTTTTTTCCACAAAATGATCTTTGAAAACTAGGGGTCGTGTTATAATCGGAGTCGTCTTATATTCAGGCCAATACGGTAGTTTACATGAACGTTACCTCAAGCTCCTGATGAAGGATGGACATCCCATAACGACCACGTCTCCTCAGCCATTCACGTACCCAAATCCTTTTCTTTTTTTTTTCAGTTTCAGCACAGAAGACAGCGCACGCAGCTGCAGCAACTTGCTGCCTGCTCGCCGTCTTGTTGTCATGCACGCTGTGGTCGTCATAGGAACGCGGAACCTTGGTTTTTCGTTGTTTACACTCGAGCACGTCGTGCCGTCACGCGCCGACTGACGCCGTGGTTGTCAATAATGTTGACCGACAGCAGTCGGTATGAGTGCACATGTCGCAGGGTCAAATAGAGTACGAGCGACAAACCCAGTCGTGCAGTGGGAGCATTTCTCCGACAGTCAGATTTCTAAAATCGCACAGTGTCCGCCCAGCATAAAGGGACTGACTAAAAGCAAGTGGTGGGTCAGATAACGATCCAATCACGCAATCTGGACATGAAAAAAAACATGATACAGTCCTTATGACAGTCAAATGGGCTATTTAAAGGAAAGCAACTGCAGTAATTATTTTCTTATTAGAAGAAAATGTGTGTAACAACACTCTTGCATGAAAAAAAAAAGTCAAATACTGTAAAACCGATATGATTTTTAAAAAACCGTGATATGAAATTTTTGCCATACCGCCCAGCCCTAGTCTTGACCTCATGCTGTTTAATTTTTTCAGTCGGTGTCGGCAGTCAGGAAAGGTACAGTTTGAGTAACAGCCAGAGGGGGCAGTGTTTCTTTCTTCCAGGTGTATCCTACAGCTAAAAATGGACATATTATGATTTTTCTGACTTCATATGTTCATATACAGTCATGTACCCATATTCCAGACCATATGAGTCTTTCCTTCAGCCGTCGGCGATCGATTTAGTTATTTATAGATAAAGTGGTCGAGGTGTACATTAAAAAAAAACAAACAGGTGCTGCTGTCTTTTATCCATTCAGCGTGTTTGTGCTTTCCATCTTTCTTTGACCTTCTAAAGTATATAAAGGCAGAACCCCACGGCCAATTACTGATTACTAATGTGGAGCAGCCCCGCCCCTTTTCTTCCAAAAAGCAAGCCATAACAAATATTGATTGGCTCAGGAAGGAAGCCAATAGCATCACAGTAGGAGTGTCTGATTGTTGTGAAGAGGAGGAGAGTGCCAACCCAGATGTTTTCAGAGGTGAAGAAAACAGAAAACGCAATATTAATTCAAACAATTGAGTTTCTTAGTGTGGTATTGCTCAAAGTACTGTTGGTAAACAAATAACCTACCCTGATACTTAATCTACCACAATGTGGCCTCTTTCAAACTGTCAACATTTGAAGTGAAAACATATCCTTTTGCATTTTCGTTCAGAAACGCTTTACGTTTGCACGGCGACGTCAGAATCACTGAACACAGCGTCGTCAGCATGTTGGGCCACTCTGAGCAATGAAACCACACACACACTCGTGACGCTGGATTGTTATGGTGCCTGTTGACTCTAAAACTACCAAGTCCAGGAGAATCTGGACCGGGAGCCATGACACTCAGGAGTTTTAATTTGAAATCTTCGCCATGTGAACAGGCCCTTCAGGACTACTCAGTAAACATCGAGTTCAAACACTTCATTTAATGTGTGTTGGCTGATTCTGGTTGATTTAGCATTTAATCCTCCATACAGGAGACAACGGACTCTGTCCTCACGGACAATACATGAGACTCACCACAAGGGGGAACCAGTGAGCCAATGAGCCCCATCACACCTTATCTGGAAGTGGATTCAGAAAGCCTCCTTGGGCCACGTTCGCTCACGTTCGCTGCTTTGACACAATACTTTCTCTTGACTGACACCACTGCGAGTGAAACCAGGACAGCTTCCTTTGAGAAATGGTGTGTTTCACAGCGTGACAGTTTTTATGAGGCTAAATTGCTGGACGACGACGCGAAGCAGCTGTTTTTACATCAACAAGGCGATATCCCGCCTCATTTGACAGACGAGATGAAACGCAGGAAACACAGAATTACACATCAAGCTCCTCTCGCAGTGCGGCGTGCCGTTTAACTGGTGTGTGAATGTGTGTGTGTGTGTGAATGGGTGAATGCGATCGGCATGTAAAGCGCTTTGGGCTGTGCTCCAGCAGTGTGGAATGTGATACATGAATGTAGTCCATTCACCGTTTACTGTGTTGAGCTTTTAATACAACTTCACCGCGGTTAATCAGCCACTGAGTGTGTTTGTGGTCGTCTGTCTCCATATGCTGGTCCTGTGATGGACTGGAGACGTGTCCAGGTGGACCAGGTGGACCCTGCCTTTGCCCACGAGCAGCTGGGATTGGCTCCAGCACCCCGTGATGCTGAACTGGATCAGCGGGACTGAAGATGAATGAATGTTTGTTTTAAACTGCCATTAAGCAGTTCGCAGCAATTTCACGAGAAAATGCAAAACCTGTAGCATTTGGCTTCTGTTTCCATGACAACGCTGCTCAGAGACCCAGCGGAAAAGTGACTTCTTGAAAACGGCTCCCAGGGTGGAACTTTTTGAAAGCACTCAGGCCCCATCGTAGGAAAACACTTGTTTCAGCCCGGTGCAGATGACACACACACACACACACACACACACACACACAGACACACACACACACACACACACACACACACACACACACACACACACACACACACACAGACACAGACACAGACACAGACACAGACACAGACACAGACACAGACACAGACACAGACACACACACACACACACACACACACAGACACAGACACAGACACAGACACAGACACACACACACACACACACACACACACACACACACACAGACACAGACACAGACACAGACACACACACAGACACACACACACAGACACAGACACACACACACACACACACACACACACACACACACACAGACACAGACACAGACACAGACACACACACAGACACACACACACAGACACAGACACACACACACACACACACACACACACAGACACACACAGACACACAGACACACAGACACACAGACACACACATTTCCATCCTCCATGTCTCAGAGCTGTAATCATGCGGAGCAGCATGGGAAAGGCTGGAGCTGTTCTACATTCAGCTGGTGTGTTTGCCGTGGTCGCTGATGGTCACACATCCGTCTCTTCGTTCCTGGAAGTTTGACTCCGTCCACAGCTCTGCTCAGCTGGCGCACATTAAATATTTGATGTTGGAATTCTGTCAGCTCCACATTCACACAGCGTCTCGTCTTCTGGCATCAGCGTCATTCTGTGGAACCGCCTCCCTGTTCTCCGGACTTACCGAGGCTGGAAGGCTCTGCAGCAGGACTGGTCCAGGTTCTCCTGGTCCTGGTCCTGGCTCCAGTCCAGATTCTCCTGGACTTGGTAGTTTCAGAGTTGACAGTCACCATAGTAAGAATCCATCTTGGTATTCAGTCCATATGAATGTCTGAGTCGGTGTTTCTGTAGTTTTGTGGAATTTTGTGAAACGAAAACCTAAAAATGAGGCGTTTTCACCGGAAACTTTTTAAAAAGATACATTTTCTATTTCCAACAGATGAAGGAACAACAGATCAAATTAAAAATAGATCAAATGAATTACCTGAATAAAAAATCAACACAATCTGCCTGTGATACCTGATAATTTATCTGATGGAGACGGAAGAAGAATAAGGCCTCAGTATGCTTCTCAGTATAGGGATGAGGCCTTAATCCGACGTCCGTCAGGAGCCTCATTCTTTAAATCTGACATCAGTAAACCGTTTTCATGTGTCATTACCTTCATACACCCAGTCGTCTGCAAATGGTACAAGCTTTACTGCCTTTTGGACCAATTCAAAATGACGATTAAATCGTATCAAAACAGCATATAAATGTTGAAATTGGTCGTATTTTGTGACGTTTAGCTGTAATCCACCGACGGCACGTCAAACCCAGAGCTCTTCCTCTGCTCCACACCGGAGCTGATCACGGAGAGAGGGAGGCGGCGAGCCGGCAGCGCTCTGCTGCACGGCGCCATCGGCGCTTCTCCTCATCCCACCAGGTAGAAATGTGAGTGAGAGCAGCGCAACAAAGATCCCACACAGAGAACCAAACAGTCAGAAGGAAGAACCGCATCAGCTCAACATTTCAACACTTCCCAGAACCGACGCAGTGACTCTCAAAGGCTGGCCTCCCCACAGCTTCCTGTGTGTGTGTGTGTGTGTGTGTGTGTGTGTGTGTGTGTGTGTGTGTGTGTGTGTGTGTGTGTGTGTGTGTGTGTGTGTGTGTGTGTGACTCACTGTATCGCTGCCAAGTCTCCTCACTTCTATTTAATTGTCTGTTAGTTTGGAAACTAAAGTGCGAACTCACTACTGGAGGAAAACCGCAGAAAGCGTTTCAATGTTTAAGTCCTGTTTACCGGAAGGAAGGAGGTTGGATTGCGGCTTGTGAGAGTTTGAGGAAAAACTATGAATTTGTTCATTTGAAGTTAATTTCCTGTGGATTAATCATCTTGTTCCCAACTGGCGCCGACATGTAGAACATTAAGCTGAGAGATAAAGGAAGAGCATTCAGCGTAACAACACACACACACACACACACACACACACACACACACACACACACACACACACACACACAAACATCAAAAAGTAGCCAGCGGGTTGGATTTCAGCCACACCACGGTGAAACAATGGGAAGAGTGCGAGGGGCAGCTGCCATCGGTCCCAGAAACGCTCCATCAACGTGTTTCAGGTAGAACCACCACCAGCAGGCGGAATTCTGAGCCTTGTGAAAGGACGGGCTCAACCCTCTGGGACTGCTGGGAAGCTGAGGCCACCAGAGACTGAAACAGATTCCTGGTTTGTCTAACTGTACTCGATGAAACCTGATTCTGATTTTCTCTTGAAACGTGTAAACGAAGCCTCCGCCTCGTCCTTTGCTTCTGGCGTCTGACCGAAGGATCAGGCCAGCCGACGTCTGCGTCATTCGGTTTGTGTTGAATATGCTGACATGTAAGATCCGTAGAGAAGTGGATCCAGACTCCTCGTTCCTGAGCGGATCTGGATCTTAAAATGGACATATCCCACAGTTTAACGGTGAGTGGAGGAATAACGGCGTGGCCGGACCGCCGCTCGCTGATTTACCGGGCTGCAGGAGACACTTTTTGATTTGTGCGTGGGGCTCGTATAAAGCGGCGGATTCTGAGAGTTGGGCCGGATCCAGCGTGCCGTGACGCAGGGGAAGCAGCGAGAACATCAAGTGTGATAAATAAAGAGCTTCGCTGTTTGAGTCATCCTCGCTCGGGGTGAAGGCTGAGTCCAGTCCCAGGAACACCACGGGCTGCGGTTCCGTTCAGAGCAGGAACGCTTCCTCTGTGTGTTTACGTCTGCTGCTGTGTGAACGCAACGTTCCTCTCATGGTTCCTGGTGCTGAGGAGAAGTTCCTGGAACTTGGGAATAGTTCTTGTGGTGGTTCCTGGTACTGGGGGACAATTCCTCCTGTTGCTTTGGTCTGTGTGTTTTTAGACGGTGTGTTAGTAATCCACAGGAAGCCAGGAGCGAGGGTGAAACCAGATCAATAACAGTGAGTAATGGTGAATCAGGCTGCTGTGCACATGAAGCAGACTGATGCTCCTGTTTCCCACCGCCGGTGTCATCCACGCCTTCTTCACATTCTGGTCCCTGATGAAGCAGGTCTTCATGGTGACCGGTCACCCTGCACCTCCTGCACTCCCTCAGCTCACGTCGTGTTTCCATGAAGAGCTGTCCTGGTGTGGATCTGAGCGCTGCTGACCCTGACCCTGACCCTGACCCTGACCCTGACCCTGACCCTGACCCTGACCCTGACCCTGACCCTGACCCTGGATCCCTCTGGAGATGCATTCAAAGCAAACACCTAGAGAAAAGGTCCATCAGCAGCAGGTGTGCCACAGGTCTTCTGTGAAGACAGAGTGAGGACGGCTTCATTTCATTCATTCATTTATCCACTAAATTGCTGCAGGAAAATAAGTGGCACAGCTTCCGCCTGAGCGGAGCAGGAGAGAGGCTTCTCTGTGGGCATGGTGCTCTCAGTAAATGCCAGAATGGAGACATGAAATGATTTCTTCTGGCGGTCTGGAGATGAATGACTGCTGACTCTGTTCTTTAACTCACCTCCGTGGCCTCCGTGGGATTTCTGGCTCAACAACTGAAGAATCAAGTCACAGACTAAATATTGAGGCCTCAGGTTTTCCAGGCAGCCTGTGTGAGAATTCAACCAAACCCGATAAAAGAAGCTGGTCGCCGCGGGAGCTTCAGGTCCACGTATGGTTCCAGGCAGGAGAACGCCTCCTACAGGCTGCATGGCACTTCAAATCCAAGCAGAGCGGCCTGCCAGTCCCCAGGACTCACTGTGGACCCGGTCCGCCAGGACTCACTGTGGACCCGGTCCGCCAGGACTCACTGTGGACCCGGTCCTCCAGGACTCACTGTGGACCCGGTCCGCCAGGACTCACTGTGGACCCGGTCCGCCAGGACTCACTGTGAGAGACCCGGTCCTCCAGGACTCACTGTGGGAGACCCGGTCCGCCAGGACTCACTGTGGACCCAGTCCGCCAGGACTCACTGTGGGAGACCTGGTCCGCCAGGACTCACTGTGGACCCGGTCCGCCAGGACTCACTGTGGACCCGGTCCGCCAGGACTCACTGTGGACCCGGTCCGCCAGGACTCACTGTGAGAGACCCGGTCCTCCAGGACTCACTGTGGGAGACCTGGTCCGCCAGGACTCACTGTGGACCCGGTCCGCCAGGACTCACTGTGGACCTGGTCCTCCAGGACTCACTGTGGGAGACCTGGTCCTCCAGGACTCACTGTGAGAGACCCGGTCCTCCAGGACTCACTGTGGGAGACCTGGTCCGCCAGGACTCACTGTGAGAGACCCGGTCCTCCAGGACTCACTGTGGGAGACCTGGTCCTCCAGGACTCACTGTGGGAGACCTGGTCCTCCAGGACTCACTGTGGGAGACCTGGTCCTCCAGGACTCACTGTGGGAGACCTGGTCCTCCAGGACTCACTGTGGGAGACCTGGGAGACCCGGTCCTGGGAAAAGTCACCACGTTTATACCAGTATATGTCGATTTATTGGTTAATGTTTCAATTGAATTTTCAGTCAGAAACGGCCTTCTGAAGGCATTTTTACAGAGAACAGCCAAGAATTCCTCATGAGCAGGTCGAGGAGATGGAGGGAAGAACAAGAAGTGCAGAACCAGACTCAGAGGAGACTTTCTGCAGGACCAGACCGACGTCTGTACGACAGCAGCAACACTCCACAATGTTTTCAGATGAAAATCATTTCAATATTCACTTTCAGACATGTTTTCAGATCAGTCAGGTGAAACACCTGATGATATGATCTCTCACGGCGCACTGGTGTTCCGCGGCACATGGTCTGAACAACACGGTCCGAGAAGCGTCCTGCGGAGCTCCGCACAGGTCTGTGCTGGGACCACTGCTGCTCTCATCTCTGCTGTTGATCCGAGCTGGACGGATGTAAACTGACTGTAATGAAAGTCCTTGTGCGTCTGGTGCGCTGCGCTTTCATAAAGCAGTACGAAGCGAAGCTCGCAGTGCAGAGAGGCTGTGATGGGAGGAGGTACGGACAGGAGCGAACATGTCGGGAGGCTGGGCGGGATCGCGGCGCCTCTCGGAGAACAAATACCATCTCCAGGCTTCCAGGCAGTCTCTCCAATCAGAACATGAAAAGAGTGAATGAGCGTTTCGCAGCATGCAGCTGACTTGTCTTGCTTCAGTGCTCTCCGTGATGAAGCCCCGGCCCCTCAAAGCTCTCACAGGCTCCGGGTGTCTGCATGTCCTCCGCCGAGGCATTGTGCCGCCTTCATGGCGGCTGGCGTGCTGCGTGTGCTTCGTGGTGTTTTATCAATGGAGGCAGCGTCTTGCAGCCAGTGTTTTCTGTCATTACTGCCTCTCAGTTTGTGCTCGCTCTGCCCTGGGTGGGAGGATTTGTCCAAGCAAGAAACTGCACTTTCTGCAATCTATACTCAATCTGCTCTTGGTTGGGCCTCACTGGGTTTTCACGCTTTTTTTTTTTTTTTTTTGGATGTGGCATTTTAAATTTCTTTCTGTGTGATAGATCAGAGAGTGGAGAGAGGGAGACAATCATTAGACCAGAGAAGAAGAGAGAAAGCAGGATGAGGGCGAGCGGCCGCTTTGAGCTCTGGACACAAAACCAGCATGTCATGTTTACTTCCCCCCGGGCATCAGGACGCCCTCTGAGGGGAAAAACAAACAGGACCTGGACCCCCGTCTGGACGTCTGGCCTCGGATCATCTGGAGTGTCACATCGTGTCCCCAGGTCCCACATCGCACCGTCTGAAGACACATTTAACCCTCCAGAGGCTCCCAAAGAGGAAACGCCATCCATTTTTATCCAACAGACTCACTCACTCCACAGGAAGTGGAGAAGGACACTAAAAACATAGTTTTACCACTAAATCGTTCAGAAATGCAGAGAACTCTGACCAGGGTTCCAAAGTTTGGAAACATTTTGCTGAAAATAAAACAGCGAAATGCATTAAATTCAAACTCTGTGAAGCTCAGCTCTCATTCCATGGTAAACTTTAAACAGCGACACGCCGGATCGTCATGGAACACAGAGAGCAGCCTCTCGACAACAAAAGAGATCATCGTGACTCGTCAAAGAAATAACCAACAAATTAGTCAACAATAAAAGTCATGAGCTGCAGCCTTAAAACACTTTTACCCCTGAAACAAACCCTGTGGTGAACCCGGTGGTGGACCCGGTGGTGGACCCTGTGATGGACCCTGTGGTGGACCCGGTGGTGGACCCTGTGATGGACCCTGTGGTGGACCCTGTGGTGGACCCGGTGGTGGACCCGGTGGTGGACCCGGTGGTGGACCCTGTGGTGGACCCTGTGGTGGACCCGGTGGTGGACCCGGTGGTGGACCCGGTGGTGGACCCGGTGGTGAACCCCGTGGTGAATCCTGTGGTGGACCCTGTGGTGGACCCTGTGGTGAATCCTGTGGTGGACCCTGTGGTGGACCCTGTGGTGAATCCTGTGGTGGACCCGGTGGTGGACCCCGTGGTGAATCCTGTGGTGGACCCGGTGGTGGACCCTGTGGTGGACCCGGTGGTGGACCCCGTGGTGAATCCTGTGGTGGACCCGGTGGTGGACCCTGTGGTGGACCCCGTGGTGGACCCCGTGGTGAATCCTGTGGTGGACCCGGTGGTGGACCCGGTGGTGGACCCCATGGTGAATCCTGTGGTGGACCCGGTGGTGGACCCTGTGGTGGACCCGGTGGTGGACCCGGTGGTGGACCCGGTGGTGGACCCGGTGGTGGACCCTGTGGTGGACCCGGTGGTGGACCCGGTGGTGGACCCTGTGGTGGACCCGGTGGTGGACCCGGTGGTGGACCCGGTGGTGGACCCGGTGGTGGACCCGGTGGTGGACCCGGTGGTGAACCCTGTGGTGGACCCTGTGGTGGACCCGGTGGTGGACCCGGTGGTGGACCCTGTGGTGGACCCGGTGGTGGACCCGGTGGTGGACCCTGTGGTGGACCTGGTGGTGGACCCGGTGGTGGACCCCATGGTGAATCCTGTGGTGGACCCGGTGGTGGACCCGGTGGTGGACCCTGTGGTGGACCCGGTGGTGGACCCGGTGGTGGACCCTGTGGTGGACCCTGTGGTGGACCCGGTGGTGGACCCGGTGGTGGACCCGGTGGTGGACCAAACCCCCTGCAGAAGACTGAAGTGTTTCCGTGTTCATGTTTAGACTGTGTTGTTCTCTGTGGTTTAATTACCGAAACAAACAACAGCACCAACTAGTGGACCAGCGAGAAAGCATTGTTTTCCATGTTTCTGCCGTTGCCGTGGAGACGGACACGGTTTTCAGAATGTTGCGGTGGGAATGCGAGAGTCCCCTGAACCGATGGAACGGTCTCTGTCACCCGGTTTGTCCTCGTCAGTCTCCGGATCCTTCTCCGCTCTGTCAAACACAAGGTCAAGCATTGTTCAACGCCGCCGTGTTTCTATAGATACCTGCGCCAGCCGTGTGCGGCTGCTGATGTGTTTACATGGAGGGGGAGGTGGCGGGACCCCCCCCCCATCCTCTTCTGCTGCCTCGCAGCGCAGGAACGCTGCTCCGTGCCGCCCCTCCTTCCTCCCCTCTCTCTGCTCAAACACACCAGTGTCAGAATAATTGACATTTGGCAGAGCGGCGAGATGTGATTTGCGGCTCTTGCCTTCAGGCCCGGCGCTCTGGGTGGAGCTCGGGAAGCAACAGGCTCTGCTGCTGCTGCTGGATTCAATCCCCGGCTCACAGCGACGTGTTGGACTCCATCAGTGGAAACATATGTGACAGAGACGGTGCTCGTCACGGTTAAATCCATAGACTAATCCCATCTGAGTGTGTCTGTGTGTGGATTCACCCTTTCTTCATCCGTGGTGCTCGGCGCGATGGTGCAGTGGTTTGCCCTGCACCTCATGAGCTAGAATACGGTGATTTTAGAGCCTCTCGCTGTGGAATTTTCATGTTCCTATTGAAAATTCAACATTTGGACAGATTAAAAAAGCAAAATGCTGTGAAATATGAAACTGCTTAGCGACACAGTGGAGCAGTGGTTTGCACCGCTCTGTCAGAGGGAAGCACTCATTAGTGCTCTGGCCTCATGGTGTGAAAGTCCAGGGTTCAAATCTGTCGGGCCATTCTATGTGGAGTTTGCATGTTCTCCCTGAGTGTGTGTGGATTTCTTCACACAGTCTGAAAACATGAAATAGTCGCGCCCCGTCGGCCCCCCGAGCCCGGCGCCGCGGCCCGTCGGCCCCCCGAGCCCGGCGCCGCGGCCGCCTCGGCCCCCCGTGCCCGGCGCCACGGCCGCCTCGGCCCCCCGGGCACGGCGCCGCGGCCCGTCGGCCCCCCGAGCCTGGCGCCGCGGCCGCCTCGGCCCCCCGAGCCCGGCGCCACGGCCGCCTCGGCCCCCCGGGCCCGGCACCGCGGCCCGTCGGCTCGGTTAAGACGGGGATTACTGGAAGCAGAACAGATGATGAGTAGCGATGAAAGGCTGTAATGAACATTAGTGCCATAAATCTGCTCTCTGGTGGCTTCTCCGTGGCGCCAGGACGGATGTGGGTGAAGCGCCAGGCTGTCCCTCATCATTAACGACGCTTTTTCACCTCAGTCCTGATAAATAAAGCAATCAGGAGGCAGGAAGCAGGAAGCAGGCGGCAGAGCGTCGTCCAGGGAGGAGACCAATGATGGCTGTTCTTCCTGTGAGCCTCTCAGGGTGGACTCACTGAGAGGACGGACCAGGACCAGGACCAGGACCAGGACCAGGACCAGGACCAGGACCAGGAGAAGAGGGTCCACTATCGTTAGAGCACGAGTGTTTTCCACAACCGGCACCGTCGTCATGTTGCCCAGAAACACCAGGACAGTTCCAAGACCCTAAGAAATATCCGATAGAGACTGACTCGATTTAAATAACACACACACACACACACACACACACACACACACACACACACACACACACACACAGTGGCCTTTTCTAAATGAAGGTTCAGAACCAGAGGTCCGGTTTGGTTCTGCCTGGATGTTAGCGTCAGTTGGCTCATCAGGCTGACTGCAGTGAGGATTGAGACGTCGGGACGTCTGGTTTACCGCGGCTGATTCACTCATTCATGTTTTGCATGCTCACTCATCTGTGTGTGGAAATAAACACAGCGGCACGCTCGGACTCCGCCACTTCCTATCTCAGGCGACACACGTGAAGAAGAAAATAGAATTCAGTAGGTGTATCGGCAGAGGAAATCTGGCGGCGCTCAGCGGGCGTCTTCCCGCCGCTTCCCTTCAACTCGCCGTCTGACCGCCGACTCCCGCTGGCCGCCACAACGCAGCCATCCCCGGCTCCACAACCCGCCGAACCTCACCGGCGCGCCTCCATTTAATCAGAGAACACGAAAATTCACACACACACACACCCCTTCCCCTCTTTCTTAAACACAGTGTGGCTCCTGCTCTGCTGGTTGGTATAGCAACAGGTTTACAAGGTGTTTAAAATAAATTCTGTTCTTGGAAATCCTGCTTGTCCCTTTGAGGAAGAGGCTTTCTCCACACACACCTCACACGTGGCGCTGGCGGTGCCAGAGGACGGGACGAGCCACATCACATCTGGACGGCGGTTGTCCGGGTTCCTGGGCGGCAGAACGCCGTCCAGACTCCCCGGAGGCTGGACGTGTGCCCGGCGGAGCAGAGCTCCAGTTCAATCAAATCAAAACAGTCTGGGTAGCCGAGAGATTGAAACCCTTCTGCCGTGTTGCTCACTGGCCCCGGCACGGTGGGGTAGTGGTTCAACACCGCCGGCGAGGGGGCGCCTGGTCCTGGAGAGCTGCAGTTCTGCGTGTTTCACCATGAGGCTCTGCAGAGGGCCGGATGAGGAGCTGGTCTTTACTGTCAGCTGTGATGGAGGGAGGACACACTGAGACCCTGCAGGACCAGGAGGGACCAGGAGGGACCAGGAGGGACCAGGTGGGACCAGAAGCACTCACCCTTCCAGGACCAGGAGGAACCAGGAGGGAAAGCTCAAACCTGATCTACAACAAGGGCTCTTCAGGGTTCTGGTCCTGCCTACACCACATCTGAAGCAGAAACGCATCGTTTTTGCAGCTTTGGTTCCAAACAGCAGTGTTTCAGAAATGATGTTTGTTTCCACGGCAACAGCAGAAACAGTGAAAACAATGTAATTTGCACAGCAGGCCATGAGGTGGCGCTGCTGGACCAGAACGGAGTTCCAGGAACTTTCCACGGAGACCGAGCATTTTCCAAAGTTCTGAAATGTTTTTGGTCACGCTGCTGTTGTGTTCCTCTCGCTCTCCTCTCCGCCTCGCTTCAGTTTTCCGCCTGTAATGGACACTGTTTTCATCCAGGCACAGGAAAAACATGCAAACTCTCCCCTGGAGAATCATGAGCATGCTATTTGTCCGTAACCAGGATCCTTTTCAGAATGTTGCTGTGTAAAACGTCAAACCTTTCTGAAGTGAAAACACAGCAACGCTGTTTTCTCTTGAGACATGGTGGAAATGAGGCCTTGGGTAGAAACCCATCAGACCCTCCCTTCACATTCAGGAGCTTCTGATGAATTTCTAGCTGATATTTTAGATTTTCTTCCTCAAAAGTCTGCAAAATAGCTTCACTTTCAGAGACTAATCAGCAGAAGCCAGTTCCAGCTTGGAAAGTGGGAAACAGACGCTGATTGGTCTGTCAGCGCTCTGTTTATCCTGGGATGATGTGTGACAGACAGACCGACAACAAATCCGCTCATTTCTTTTGTTGTCTGCTTTCCGTCCATCTGCAGCTCGCAGATTAGTAGCAGAGCTTGTTGTTGTCGCCCAGAGAACAAACAAATAGGTGGCAGCACTTTGTTTTTCCTTTAAACCTCAGACTTCTTATGGAGGGAAAACTGCATGGAGGACGGTGGGGGAACCCTGTGGTGAACCCTGTGGGGAACCCTGTGGTGAACCCTGTGGTGAACCCTGTGGTGAACCCTGTGGGGAACACCGCATGGTCTCATCTTGATCTTTATTCGGGGGAAAAACAGCAGTGAATTACTTCACTTTTCTTGGTCTTGTTCTGAGTTCTCCTGGGACTGAGCAGGTGGAAGATGTTCTGGTTGAATTGGAGGCGATGCTTTCACGTGACTGCAGAGGAGAAAGTCCTCGATACAAACTGGAGCCAAATCTCTCCGTGCCGGACCGATAAATCAGCTGGTCGGGAGTCCGTCACATGGTCCGGGACGACGCTCTCCACATCAGTCAGTGTGTCCAAAGTCTACAACCCTGACAACTGGAGAACCATCGCAGACTCCAGGAGACCTGAACCCCTGTCAGGTTCCAGAATCTGGCTCCGGATGTGGAACTCTCACACCCTCTTTAACTTTAGTACACTCCAGAAGCGTTTGCAAACTTAGAACCCTCAACTGTAACAAACTGTACCAACATTTTTCAATTGTCAAACTCGGAAACTCTCATGAATTGTAAAATTCTGTCACTTTCTACAAGTCCAGCACAGGTACTGGATGTCACGGGTGCGGGGTGGAAGGACCCAGGCGCAGGCAGTAGGCAGAGTTCAGGTGGTTTATTGAAGGGTTCCAGATACAGGAACGAGAGCTGAGGTGCAGGCAGGGACATGGAACACGCGGACAACACACACAACGGACCGGCAAGGACAAGTGAGGACTACGGGCTTTAAATAAGGTGGACACAGGTGAGGCACATTAGGGCGCTAACGAGGAAGGAGACCAGGCAGGAGAACATGAGGAACAGACAAGCAGGAGAGACAGGGCATGTAAAAATGGGGAAACAAAACCAAAACCAGTCCAGAGCGCCCCCACAAGGCTGGAGGGGCACGGGGCGTGACAGTACCCCCCTCTCCATGTGCGCCTCCTGGCGCACAAGGCAGAGGAGGGCAGGACTGGAACGGGGACAAGACTCGGACTGGAACGGGGACAAGACTCGGACTGGAACGGGGACAAGACTCGGACTGGAACGGGGACAAGACTCGGACTGGAACGGGGACAAGACTCGGACTGGAACGGGGACAAGACTCGGACTGGAACGGGGACAAGACTCGGACTGGAACGGGGACAAGACTCGGACTGGAACGGGGACAAGACTCGGACTGGAACGGGGACAAGACTCGGACTGGAACGGGGACAAGACTCGGACTGGAACGGGGACAAGACTCGGACTGGAACGGGGACAAGACTCGGACTGGAACGGGGTGTGCTGCGCTCCTCGGCAGCCAGCACGGGACGGGGTGTGCTGCGCTCCTCGGCAGCCAGCACGGGACGGGGTGTGCTGCGCTCCTCGGCAGCCAGCACGGGACGGGGTGTGCTGCGCTCCTCGGCAGCCAGCACGGGACGGGGTGTGCTGCGCTCCTCGGCAGCCAGCACGGAACGGGGTGTGCTGCGCTCCACGGCAGCCAGCACGGTCAGGAACAGGATGGGTCGGGGCTGCACCTCTGCAGACAGGACGGACAGAACAGGACGGGGCTGCACCTCGGCAGACAGGACGGGACGGGACAGGAACCAGGGCTGCACCTCTTCAGCCAGGACGGGTCGCCGGCAGCAAACAGGAACGCCGGCAGAAAACAGGAACTGGAACGCCGGCAGCAAACAGGAACAGGAACGCCGGCAGCAAACAGGAACAGGACGGGTCGGGACTGCATGGCGGCACACGATGGGGGGGCGAGCTTCTTTCGCCAGCGGGGGGGCCATAGGCACACGGTCCGGGGGCGAGCAGCCTCGCCGGCACACGCCCTGGAGGGGCGCGGGCTTCTTTCGCCGGTGGGGGGCCATAGGCACATAGTCCGGGGGCAAGCAGCTTCGCCAGCAGCAGCCACAGGCAGACGATCCGAGGCGCGAGCTGCGCCGGCGGCGGCCAGAGGCAGACGATCCAGGGGGTAGGACTTACTGCCTGCTGGGTCCAGACGTGGCCGGTCCGTTCTGTCACGGGTGCGGGGTGGAAGGACCCAGGCGCAGGCAGTAGGCAGAGTTCAGGTGGTTTATTGAAGGGTTCCAGATACAGGAACGAGAGCTGAGGTGCAGGCAGGGACATGGAACACGCGGACAACACACACAACGGACCGGCAAGGACAAGTGAGGACTACGGGCTTTAAATAAGGTGGACACAGGTGAGGCACATTAGGGCGCTAACGAGGAAGGAGACCAGGCAGGAGAACATGAGGAACAGACAAGCAGGAGAGACAGGGCATGTAAAAATGGGGAAACAAAACCAAAACCAGTCCAGAGCGCCCCCACAAGGCTGGAGGGGCACGGGGCGTGACACTGGAACCATAAGACACGTTCTAGATGTCTCGAACGTTCTCTAACTGTCTGCATTTCAGAACTTCCTCGTACAATGCTCAATTAAAAAAAAAAATTGCAGAAATTCTGGAGCTCTGTCATGTCCGAGAGCTCTGACACACGTTCTGGAAAATTTAGAATGCTCACACGTTGTAGAATGAATTATCCAGTTTTAAATGAATTATGAAATGAAACTCTAACACATTCCTGCAGTACCGTGTAGAATTCCAGAAGCGCCCCTCCGATGGTTTCAGCTCTTCTCTTGTCCTGGATTCTGTCCTCTGTCATTTATTCGTGTTTTTCAGTGTCTGCTTTAATCCAGTGAGGACAGTCGTTTCTCTGGAAGGGAACCGATCCTTCCACCAGTGTTTGTGCTGCAGTTCAGCTCTTTAGTGCTTCCTCCACCTCTGCTGTTCTCCTGTTTTCATGACGATCCTGACACTTTTCATCCCTGGCACTTTGGAAGTGCGTCATCTCCTCTGCAGACGAGGCTGCGCTGTGAAAGATTTGTTCAATTATCTGGAGCTGAAGTTAGAAGGGCGAGGGGCCAATCAAATAATCAGTCTGAAGAACCCTCGTGCACTTTAATTCAGCGCGAGCATCAAACACCTGAGGACCGCTGCTGTTCCGACACGAGAGCCGATTCCAGGCGCAGTCGGCCCGTTCCACGCCGTGTTCAGGGCCAAGGGGGGTTCCTGCTGGTTCCTGCTGGTTCCTGCTGGTTCCTGCTGGTTCCACGTGACCAACGCCTCACGTTACTCACTCACAGCCTGGACTCGGTCTGCTTTCTCTTCACATCGGGCCCACAGAAGACGCTCTGGTTTTTCCTTCTCACGTTTCAAGATGCAGCATTCTCATGTTTTCGCTGCAGTCAGTCAGACTGAATTCTGTCCAATCAGACGATCAGATTGACCCTTTTACATGAACTCTGAGTGAAGCAATTGGAATATTCTATAATATAATATGATTATTACCCCTTTCTATGTCTTCACCCTTTACCCAGAAGTATTAATACTGGATTAAATGGAGTGGTCAGGCCTGCCGTTTCTCTTTCTCCTTTTCTGAAGCTGCTCCTGGACAGAAAGATTTTGTTGGAGTGGAACCAGGAAGAGACGAGCCGGGGACGGTTCTGTTGTGACGTCTCAGACATGAAGCAAAGCCCTGACTGGAGGAAATACCCCGCCTCCTCTGAACCGATCACATTCCAGTCAGGCGGTGCAGACACGGTCAGACTGAAGTGTTTACATGGAGCAGATTTGAGGGTTTTACCTTTGTTCCATGCATCCAAGCTACTGATGAATGTCGTCAATGTAGAACTGAAGCAATATTGTTCTCGCTGTTTTCCTTTTGACAGAAAAATCATTGTTCCTCCTTTCACCTTCAGAAGTCCTCCCTGGACTTTCTCCGTCATCTGTCCACCTGGAGCTGTGAGCCTCCACCCGAGCAGTCGGCATGCGGCTGGAGTCCTCATCCATCCATCCACCCGGGATTTAATCGGTGATTTATGGCCTAAACGTGATTTGTGAGGTGACGGTAACCTTGTCCTCTGACCACCTAAGCACGATCACTTCTGGTGCCAAATGTAATGAAATTCCTTGTCGATGTTTCTGACACACGTGAATCCACAACAACCTTCACCTCCGTCCGCCGAAACGTAATCAGTTCATCCTGAGAGGGAGCGAACGCCAAAACCATGAGATGGATGTGCTGAATTCATGAGCGTCACATTTGAAAAGCCATTAAAGCACATCTGAAAAACCTGCAGACCGTTTCGATTTAACACAGATCAAAGCGTTCTGTGTGTCTGTTAGCAGTAGCGCCGCGGCGCCGCCATCCGTCACCTCCTCCTCCTCCGTGTTGCCATCACGCCAAGTCACCTTGCAGCCGCTGCCAAATTGACACCAATTAATCAGTCGGGTGTCTGTCGGCGAGCCGGGGCCTTTATCTGGGCGGCCACATGGCGTCTGAAGGCACTGCCATGTTTCCGGGCCACGCAAGCTAACAGCGTGAGAAGGCCTCACATCAGGGCGTCCGCCATGTTGGTCAGGGCAAAACTGGATCCAGAGTTCTGGAATAAAACTTCAATCCTTTTTCACAAAAAAACAAGGGAAGTTTTGGGTTTTCATGAAACCGTTGCGTGAGCGGGGTCTTATCGGACAGGTCGGTGAATCGCGGTCCTCCGATCAGTCAGTCAGTGTGTAGAAACGTTGACACGTCTCCGGGGACGAGGTGTGCGCACACCGCCTGTCACCGGTGATGAAGTGGACTTTTGGCTTGACTGATTACGTTTTCAGCCGACGCTGCACAATGTGAGCGGAGCGGCGTTTCTCTGGGTTCTGGTGACGTGCGTGTCAGAGGTTTCATGGAGTTTGGTTGTGCAGAAAATGTGCCTGTTTGAGTCGACAAAATGATCTGATCGGAAAATGAAAGACAGCGCACCTCACTTCATCTCCCCTCTTCTTCCTTTTAGATGATCCAGAACCAGATCCGGAGTGCTCTGCCCGAAGTCACTCTGTGGCTCTGTGTATTCTGACTGTACCGTCCATCCCTCAGTGTATTCTGACTGTACGGTCTGTCCCTCAGAGTCAGCCTCAGGCTGGTTGCTCTTCAGCTCTCAGGCCTTCGCCCACTCCTCCACCGCCACGAGAACCCTGTGCTATCATGTATAATTACCCCCTCGTCAGTGAAGTGCTGTTTTCAAACACGCTTCATGTTGGTCAGCGTTAAAACGAGTGTGACTTCAGTGAATTCCAGTTTGTAACACAGCAGAGAAGCGTGAGTCATCCTCCTGTGTGACCACAGGGAGCGGCTCGCACACACCGTCCTATACAGTCTGCATTTGTTATACACGGCGCTGAAGGACTGCAGAACTAAACCAGCAGCTCCTTTCCCCTTTATTGCATCTCCTCATATCCTTTGCTTTACTTTCGTTCCATCCTTTCTGTACGTGCGATGGTCAACATGGCTGCCTCTGGCTTTTTAACACATCTGTAATATTGGTTTCCTGCTTCGGGCATCAACAGTGATCCCTGTTTTTAGTACATATTAAAATGTAGTCAGGATTTGTAGTGTGCTGATTACAGCAAACCCTCCTCATGCCTTCAAACAGCAGCCCACTCAGTCAAAACCAGCCTAGAACCAATCAAAACCAGCCTGGAACCAATCAAAACCAGCTTGGAACCAATCAAAACCAGCTTGGAACCAATCAAAACCAGCTTAGAACCAATCAAAACCAGCCTGGAACCAATCAAAACCAGCCTGGAACCAATCAAAACCAGCTTGGAACCAATCAAAACCAGCTTAGAACCAATCAAAACCAGCCTAGAACCAATCAATACCAGCTTGGAACCAATCAAAACCAGCCTAGAACCAATCAAAACCAGCCTGGAACCAATCAAAACCAGCCTGGAACCAATCAAAACCAGCTTGGAACCAATCAAAACCAGCTTAGAACCAATCAAAACCAGCCTAGAACCAATCAATACCAGCTTGGAACCAATCAAAACCAGCCTGGAATCAATCAGAACCAGCTTGGAACCAATCAAAACCAGCCTAGAACCAATCAAAACCAGCCTAAAACCAATCAAAACCAGCTTGGAACCAATCAAAACCAGCCTGGAACCAATCAGAACCAGCCTGGAACCAATCAAAACCAGCCTAAAACCAATCAAAACCAGCCTAAAACCAATCAAAAGCAGCCTGGAACCAATCAAAACCAGCCTGGAATCAATCAAAACCAGCCTGGAACCAATCAGAACCAGCTTGGAACCAATCAAAACCAGCCTAAAACCAATCAAAACCAGCCTAAAATCAATCAAAAGCAGCCTGGAACCAATCAAAACCAGCCTAGAACCAATCAAAACCAGCCTAAAACCAATCAAAAGCAGCCTGGAACCAATCAAAACCAGCCTGGAATCAATCAAAACCAGCCTGGAACCAATCAGAACCAGCTTGGAACCAATCAAAACCAGCCTAAAACCAATAAAAACCAGCCTGGAACCAATCAAAAGCAGCCTGGAACCAATCAAAACCAGCCTAGAACCAATCAATACCAGCTTGGAACCAATCAAACCAGCCTGGAACCAATCAGAACCAGCCTGGAACCAATCAAAATCAGCTTGGAACCAATCAAAACCAGCCTGGAATCAATCAAAACTAGCCTGGAACCAATCAAACCAGCCTGGAATCAATCAAAACCAGCCTGGAACCAATCAAAACCAGTCTGGAACCAATCAAAACCAGCCTGTAACCAAGGACAAGCAAAATGCTTGTGGGTAACATTACTTATGCCATCCATGCATCAGAGGACTTTGAAAAGATTTGGATGAGACTCCTGTATAACTATCAGCTCACATCTGCTCACATATAAATCAAGTGTTCAGAGTTTTCAGTCGCAGCCCAGTCTCACACTGAGATTCTAGGACTCAGATTTTAAGACTTGCAATAATATCAAGCAGGTTTGACTTTATCGTAAATCCAAGACTTTGGTATAAAACAACGCAGCAGATCTTAAACTAACCGAAAGCGCGACAGCGCGCTGTGACTCCAGTTAAAATCCTGGATTTACCAAAGAGTTTCAGTTTGTAGTCTGAGACTGTGGAGATCTTCTGATGTAAGCCCAGCTCCAGTGCTGGTCCAAGAGAGCAACGTCTCCTGCTCTTTCTGGGTGACTTTACTTTGAATATTTGTGGACGTTTTGAAGATTATAGATGTTTTTGATGTTGCTTGACCAGAGTTACTCAGAATGGTTGTGTGGTTCAAATCCCCTTTCTCCAGTGAAGGAGATTGAGTGTCCAGGTTGCAATGACCTGCTCGGGTCTGCTCTAACGGGGCTAAACTGCATCTTACAAACTTTAAGGCTGAGTCGGAGCATTAGTGGAAAAGTTTCACCACTGTTGTGTAAACTGACACCTTAAAAGCTCTAAAAGTTTTGGTTTGACCTGGAAGCGGGGCCTGAATGTTGTTGACTTTGGGTTTCACTGTTGATGAATCACCTGATTAAAACAGACCAGAGGAGCAAAATAAGAGGAATACCAAACATGAGCTTCAGTCAAACTGTTGCTGCTCTGACTGTAACGTCTTCGCTTCAGATTGAACACGTGTAGCCGTTGAAGCCGCTCATGAGTGCCCATCTGGATGAATGTTGATGAGGCGGACGAGCCTGGAGCGGCGTGTCAAACAGCAGCGACAGCCCCACAGTTCATGTCGGCGTACTGTATGTAATTTAAAACGGCTTTAAGCTGCAGATCATCTTGATTGACGTCGACTGTTTTTATTTCATTACTGTTGTGGAGTCCAGACGGCTTAGTGTCTGCCACTAATCCCCACTGCGAGGTTCGTCTCCCGCTATTCCACCATTAGATGTCTCAAAGTGTCGCTTCGGGCAAGAAGACGCTCTGTAAATTATTCATAAGGTGACAGGTGACGACTTTCAGGCCGTCTCAGTCAACAAAACACAAACAGGAACATAACAGGACCAAACTCTGAAGGTGCAAAACCAGCAACAACTTGATGGTGTTCCAATGTCGCCCATGTTCAGAGTGTATTGTTCTGAAACCTAGAGATAAAAACGATGCGATCCTCACTTGGAGAGTTGTGTAAACAGCGTCTTAATCTGTTTCTTCCTTTCTTCATCTTGGTTCTTATGAGCACTGCCATATGTTGGAATTTAGATTTACTTCACTGAATCACACATCAATACACCAAAGTGTGTATTTACCGTCCGTCTCCCACCACAGAGCTAATTAGCGGCTAATCTGCAGTTGCGCGCCGTCCTCGGTTTAAGTTGCCGTTAGCGACACGGCGCTAATAGACCATGCGACAGCCGACATTTTGACACGTCTTTGCAGGAAAACCACAGGTGAAGGTAATAACACTGATAGCTGCTGCAAGGAACCTTCATTTATGTGCGCTAATTACGAGCGAGCGTGGCCGTGTCGCCCGCCGGCGGACGTCCTCGTGTGCAGCAGACGTGAGCAGTGGTGGGGCAAGCGTCCTTCGGGGCTCCAAGCAAAAAAATTCATCGGGCCGCCACCCCATCCTTGCACACCGAAAAATTATTTTTTTTTTGCACACAATTTTTGGGACATTTGATATGTATTAGAGCTGGGCAACGATTACATGCCTTAATCACGAGTAATTGTAATCTTGGAGTTAATCGCGATTAATCGTGATTAAAATGGCTCATTTGAAGTCTGCCAAGGCCATTCACAATGTGTGTGTGTTACATAAATAAGAAATAAGTCCTCAAGAACGAGTTTCTGTTTATTCAGTTAGACATGAATAATCAGCAGCATCACAGGAAACCAGCAGGTAATCTGACACCGTTCTGTGTTCATGTGTCATCAACCAAGTCAGAAACAGATGAACAATGGAAGTTTCTATGAGCGACACTTCCTCACACTTCATCATATCTCCGACTCTCAGACAGAGAAGGCAGGATGAATTCAGTCACGCCGAATTGTGCCTCATCCTCATCTTTATTAATCCAGATTGTGTGTTGAAGGGAAATGTACTTTGTTTTGTGTGTTTTCAGCGCCTGAAGAAGGCCCAGCGGGAGAAACGGTGCACCGGCAAAACACGTCATTTAAGTTTGATTGTCATTTTTCATATTTGCGCTCCTGATTTCAGTTTGGTCCTTACACCAGCCTTTTCCTCCTGATTTTTCTGATAATTCGGCCGAGTTCAATATGGCAAATAATGAGGAATGGACCGTGTTTCACCGCTAAAAGCACGAGTGTGGTTTTTTGACAGTCAGCAGGAGCGGTGAGACTCGCGGCGCAGGACAGGTTCGGCTTGTTCCCCCCCCCACAGCGTTATTCACCAGGCTGGGCCAGGCAGACATCCACACTGAAATATATCAGAGTGAACTGCAGAGCTTGCATGTAGACCCAGCTCCCTGACCCAACTTTGAAAAGCAGAGATAACGGCGACATTTTTTTTCTCGCACGATAAGAGTCTCGCGGTGACGCAGCACGTTACCGCCGTTAATGGCGCAGCTATAATATGTATACTGGAAAACTTAGAGAACCCCTAACCTCTTCTATTAGATCCAGGGACCAACAGAAGTCCTTGAAAGCCCTGCTATCAATAATTATATTTTTCAATAACCCTTGCGGCTGCCTGATTGACGCAGACAGGCTGAAGGCTGACAGGGCCGTGCGGGGCCCCCCAAGGGGGTTTGCTATGTCGTTGTTTCATAATTACATCATAAATGCGGATTGTTGTCGTTTCTGTGCAGTACATGTGGCACTTGGGGTACCCGGTCTCTCAGGGGCCTCCTTGTGGGGCCCCCCTATAAGCCGAGGCCCCAGGCGTTTGCCTGGTTTGCCTGTTGGCACGCCCCCCCTCTGGACGTGAGGCTGCTCAGCGGCGACCTGCTGCAGACTGTCAGCTGAGGATACGGACTGACTGGGATCTGACCCGCAACACTGGAGCTTCACTAAAGTCAGCTCTTTGTTGAATAATCGCAGCTCCAAAATGAATCGGGACTATCTTTAATCTTCTTCAATACACTCAGATTATTCCTAATGAGCTCCTTTATTAGAGATTAATACAGTGAAATGTGACTGGTTGAGATTTCAGCTGGATTTTTCTTGTTCGATTCTAATCTCATTCTTTTCTCTTCTGTTCTGAGAAACAAATGGACTTCAGAGCTTTGGCAGCGGCGGCCACATTTCTCCTGTTTCCACTCGTTCCCCGGGCGATCGTTTCGGAGGAGAGAAACACGAGGTCGCACCAGGACAGAGCCCAGCCAGGCGAGTCTTTTATCGCCCGTCCGTCCCCGAGCGGCAGCAGATATCCGCCGGGCTGAGAGAAGAGAGCCGGGAGCCTCTGCTGCACCGGGCGACTCGTCCATCGATGAGGTGGATTTCCACATGGCGGTCTGCAGCAGGGCTGTGGAACAGTGTGTCCAGTGGACTCAGCTCAGTGCTGGACGGTGTCGTTCCGTCTCGTTCTGACTCGTCCCTTGTTGCCCTGTCTCATAGCTTTGCTTTTTTAAAAAGCGGTTTTTAATCAGGTGAACTGAAACAGGAAGTACTGAGCAGCGAAGCGGCTGTTAGCGGGGAACAGGCCAGTGTGAGCGTGAGGAGACAGTGGCGCTGGCGGCTGTCACATGAAGCGTTCCGTACGTTCCACATCCGCCGTGACTTTGCCGTCTCGTCTTGGCGGTGTTCGCTGGATGAAGCGGCGGCTGCGTCGTGGCGCCGCCGGCAGCCTGCAGCACAACTCCAGATCCTGACCGCAGACCACTGGGCCAGAACCAGAGAACCTCCCGGACCCTCGGCTTGTCTTCTCGTCCTCAGGTTGTTGGTTTGAGAGGGCAGGCGCGTCTCCTGGACGGTGTGTGTTGATGCTGGAGAGCGTGCGCCACTAAAATAGATGCTGTGTGTTGTGTGAAGTCGCCAGAGGACGGATCACACGTCCAATATGAGGCGGAGCGGGTCAGGGAGGTCGAGGCGCCGCCATGTTTTCTTATGCTGCCGTTTATGCTTCACTCTGCTCGTTTCGCTGAAGAGCGGTGTGTTTGGTGAGCGTGGAGCGGCCGATCGGTCTGAGTGAACGCCGCCTCGTTCACTCCTCTGAAACCGTTCAGAACCTCGACCGGCTGGAGGCCTGTGGGAGGAAATAAAGAAATCAACCACACCAAACCATAAAACCTCAATAGAAACTGAAACACGGTGGACAGACTTGGCTTCGACGGCCAGAATGAACAGCAGAGCCGAACACAGACGAGATCAGGTAGACGGAGGTTTTCTGGCGTGTTCCAGCCTCCCTGCCTCCATCCAGCACACCAACGCCTTCTGCATCCCTGATGTGCGCCTCAGCGGCGTCGCCACACCCCCGTCGCCGGAGGACCAGAACCAGGCGGGGCGACGGCCGCCTCCGTACATGTCGGGAAACTCATTATGAGTGTTTTTACGGGCCTGGCCGGTACTACGGCTCCGTAATCAGGCCGGAGAGCCCGGCGCAGTCTGCACTGCTGCATGGAGATAAGGACTCTCCAAAGATGATAATGTAATGTGATCAATTATCTTTGAGCAGCTGGTATTCCGCCAACCCAAACTCCACAGACGCCACGCCGAGCCGTGCACATCCTCACATGCGCACCAGACGCAGGATTTTCAGCTATAAAAACAGAAAATGACGGTTTTTCCACTCGGTCTCTAATGCCTGCCTTTACATTCCCCGTGCCAGGAAACTCATTTAAAGTATGGCTGCTGGTTCCTAAACAACACGAGTGATGCTTGAAATCTCCAAACCATCCAGATCGCTACTCAGCGTGCACAATAATAACACGTTGTTGATTAAGTCAGCATTTCAGCTCCGTTCAGTCACTTGACAGTGAAGCCCAGCTGCTGTGTGGCCCAAGACCGGAATCAAACCGGAGACCCTCTCCACGTGAGGTGGGAGCTCTGCCACCTGACACGTGTGTGTGTGTCCCAGAATAATATCTGGTAATGAAGTCTTGGAGGGGATGATGTGGTTGAATCCATGAGATAATCACATCAAAGCCATTTCTTTTAGTGCGAAGCGTAATGCAGTTATTCTAATCAGGTTAGCGCTCAGTGGCGGCACGCCTCCTCCGCTCAGATCCCGTTTCATCTTCCCCTCATGAAGGAAATGTCACCGTCCGGTCTTGTGCTGCATTTTGTGCAACGCCACATCCAGACCCCGCCGCGCCGCCGACGATCTGCGAGCGCGCCGCCATGCAGATCACCGAATCAGTCCATGAAGGCGTCAGTCCGGGCGGGATTAACGGGGAACCTCCGTTCGTCTGCCGCGCCTCCTGACCTCTGCTCGCCGTAAATCATCCAGCCGCACGCTGACCACACGCAGCCGCACGCTGCCTTTTCTAATATGATTGTTTCCAGCCAAATGCATCTTCCTCCCCCTCCCCTCCCCTCCCCTCCATATTAGATCAAGCTATTTGATGGGGGATACGGAATCGTCTGCCTCGTCCATTCCCCAGCTTGCCCAGTTCCTAGCAACCAACGAGATTAGAGCGCCTGTTTCTGTGTGGTTTGGGGAGAAGCGGGGAGCAGGCAGATAGCGTAATCGCATTATTCGGATTTAATGCACGCACACTGGATCAACATATATGTTCCTGCACACACAACCTGCCCACATGCACACGTGCAGCTCGAAGGAGCCGATAAATATGCAGAACATCCTCATTGATTAGCTGTCACAAGCGCTCCTCATCCATCGGGTGATTGGTGTCTGATTGGTCCGAAGCAGCAAGTCTCAAAATAAGGCGAGAGAAGAGCGGGACGCGTCTTCTACAAGCTCATTAGGAAGACGTCACGGACAAAACGTCTCAAAATGAAAGATGGGCGCTGCTCAGCTTGAATTTTACATCAGCTGCAAATCTTACAACACAGTTACAGCCGATTGAATGAGGAGCCAAACAGATGAGGACTGAGGTCAGAACGACAGCGCATCGTTTTTGCATTTTCAGTCCTAAAAAAGTTGCACCTTCACACAGCAGTCTTCTGAAAACAATGCCTGTTTCCACGGCAACAGCAGAAATGCTGAAACCGATGTAGTTATCAGGCAGACAAGAGAGGGCGAGCCACGTCCACGGCATGAGCCTGACCAAAGTAAGGCTGACGGGAAGTCAGTCGTGGCCTCGGCTCCTCCTGAGCTGCTGGGGTACCAGGAAGACGAAGAAAACCAGCAGCAATAAACCAGCCCGGCTGGAATTCCAACGAGGCTGACGAGCCACAGGCCCGCCGGCCGTCAGAGGCCCTCAGAACACCTGCAGCAGGTGTGGAGCGAGCGTCCAGCGGCTGCTGGTTCATCCAGCCTCCGTCACCTCCCCGTCTGCCGGGGTTTGATCAACGGCCACGCAAAAAAAAAAAAAAAAAAACACACCACCACCTGGCCAACTGACCGTGAAGCCATTCTCTTTGATCAACAGCCCACACACACACACACACACACACACACACACAGCAAGCAGAGGAAAACATCCAGGCGAGACACCAGACGCCAAGACAACGCCGCGCTGAGCGGCGGCGGCGTTCCGTAGCTGCAGGGACGCACAATAAGACGGAGATAAGACGGCGGCAGATAACGGCCAGAGGAAAGAAACATGATGATAGATGGATGAGATTACTGTCAAGGTGATCCACGGCCAGGTAGCAGCAGCGTGTGACAGGAGCCCTGACAGAGAACACACACACACACACACACACAGATAGCAGACTTGACAAGTGTTCATTCGTACATAAACAGCATTTCTTGCGGTTTGCTGCTGTTCCTTCTTCATAAAGCGGCAGTGTCACACTCCCAGTCAGGGGCAACTCTTCAATTGTTTTTCGTTCTCAATCGAAGCGTCTGAAGATTAAGATGTAGCTAATACTGAGCTGATGCTCTGAGCTGAAAACCAAAACCTTCATCGTGTTTTCAGTCTCCGTTCACATGACAACGGCGCTCAGAGCCACCGAAAACAGAACCTTTTGAAAAGAGAGCCAGTAGTCCCACTGGTTCCATGGTTCCCCGTCGGTTCCCCGTCAGTGAAGCTGGGCGTTGTGTTGGCTGTTGGCCGGCGTTGGGTCCAGACCGGGTCCAGACCGGGTCCAGACCGGGTCCGTCCAGTCCCGGCTCAGCTGTGTGTTCAGCTGTGTTTGCTGCTCCATTGTCTCATAATCTCCCTGCCGGCTCTCCAGCCTCTAATGGATTGTTGACCATGTTACGTCCATGCTCTGGCTGCAGAGGCGGGCGGATTAGCCAACATTTTATGATGATTGGATGATCACATCTGCCGGGATGTTTGGACAAACACCCAGTTCTGTGGAGAAATGTGTAAAAGACTGGAGTGCAGACTGTTTCTCTCTCTGCTTCCTGGAAAATGGAGGCTGGATTGAGCAGTTTGATTCATTCCCTTTGGGAAAACACTTTACATCAACTCTGAATTCAGCACATTACATTCATGTTTAGCATTAACCACACACACTCACAGCAGTGGGGCCTGGGGAGCTGCATTAAGGAATGTACAGAGGAAACCCACCAGAATTTTAACCTGTAAACCTCCAGGCACTGGCTTCCTTCACGACCCACTTCTCCACCACTCAGCTGGCCTTACAGACCTGGTAACACGGTGAGCATGTTGAGTGAAAACACAAGATTATGAGGCTCATTCAGTGGTTGTGTGATTGATTCCTGCTGCTGCTGCCGAGGCTTGATGTTTGCTTTTTGTTCCACCGTCACTGTTTCTGCAGGAAGTCCTGGCTGACGCTCCATGTAGGCAGGAGTTCCAGCGTGGCTTCCCAGCTCTGATCAGTCACACAGATTAGGAACTGCATCAGTCAGGCAGCAGTCCGTCTCACACACACACACACACACACACACACACACACACACACACACACACACACACACACCCCTCTGAACCGCGTGCTGATGGAGCTGACTGCGGTGTGTCAGCTGAAGCTCCACGTTTGCCTGGTGAGCCTCACATCATGGTTCTGAGCCGTTCAGCTGGTGATTTACTGCGAGGCTTTGTTACTCCGTGAGATTCATCATCCTGTTGCTGTTGTTTGGGGAATACTGTGCTAAGCACCGACACATGCTAGCTGACGGCCTGCAGGTTTCATCTGTATGGTCTGGATGAGGGTAACTGTAGCACAATGCCTGGGACTTCTTCACACACTCACACACTTTCCGTCTCCTGTATGCTTTTGGCCAGCTGGCTACACACATGGCTGCCATGCCGCTCAGTTAGCGGTCTGACTCAAGTAGAAACAGAAAGAATTTGTTGCATTTCGAGGGTCTGAGCCACACGGTTAGTGTGGTGAAGCGAAGAGGACTGCTGGTGGCTGTCGTTCACGGCTGTAATGTGAACGCTGATCTTCCCGGAGCCGCCGTCGCCTCCCGGTCCTGCGGTCTGGATGTTAAAGACCAGCTAATGGCCCGAACGCTCCCGGTCTGTCAGGAAACATGAGGAATCCTGAGGCGCACTGTGGCGTCCATTAGGCGACGCAGACGTGATGGATGCAGAGTGGAGTTTTAGCAGAATCAATAACGACCAGCTGGGAGTGACATTTAATGTGCATGCTAAACAGCAAATTATCAACCTGAAGCAACTCTGTGTTCAAAGGGTCAAATGAGAAATTGGAACATCAATCAAGGGCTGAGTGTCGATTTAACTCAGTTCTGCTTGATATTAATGAGAAATGCACTGATACCAAGTTTTAAAACCTTCAGTGACGTGATGATACTGAGTACCAGTACCTTGATTATTGGTAGTCAAGGAGGCCGATAACCGATATTTACAGCCAATAATCATTTGCATTAAAAGTGAAAATATTTGTGCCAATATTTTGAGTAGGACAAAGCCTCTTAGGTTGTGTAGCTACTTCCTGTTTGTGTTTTGTACGCTAACAGCAGAGTTTTAAGAGTTTTGGATTATTGTTGGTCTTTTTCTAAGTGAGGGGAATATCTGCCTGTTGGTATTGAAATAATTGGTGTTCGTGTTTTGTATTTAGTAAGTGAAATGTTGCTCAGTTCTATTTGTTCCAGCAAGTTCCACAGATATTATGCTAACTGTTAGCATGTCAGTGGGTTTTTCCATCCAAGTTAGCATCAAGCTAGCAGGACTTTTTTTCATAGTGAATGTTGTGAGTTCCTGTGTTTTACCATCAGCCTCTGAGTCGTCGCCTGTTGACTCGATGATGGAGGTGACATCGCCAACAATAAACCTCAGAGTTTGTTGAGTCAAGGTTGAGTCAAAGTGAAACTTTCCTGAAACAAAAGGACAATAACAACGTGTTTTCACCCAGAGTGTCCTGTAAACGGAGGCTAACGTGTTCGTTCACAGCAGCTTCTGTCCAGAACTTTGGCTGGAATCCAACAATAAAGAGTAAAATACAGAACGAAAGCTGGTCTGTAGTGAAATCTGGACGCTTCCTCGCTGGTCTGGAATTCAAGCTGCTCACTGGCTCTTGTGCTGTTCATGTTGGCTGACAAACCACCTAAATGGGATTAAAACACACGCTCACAGAGCGCTAACAGACTTCAGACGTGTTCATAGAACCAGTCGATCCAAATATGTCCGTAAAGAGGCTGATTTATGGAACGCTGGCCAGCGTGAGTTAGCCTTGAGTTATCAGGGATCTGCACTTAGTGAACAGGGAGGTGAGAACGTTCCAGTTGGGAAATCCCCACATGATGACTTCTCAGTTAAAAAACCCCGCAGACAGCAAAGAACCCTGAAATCCAGCACAGGCACGAGACCTGGAGACACCAGGGTCTGCTTACACTGCCGCCATTTCAAGTGGAAACTCAAACTGTCATCTGTTTCCATGACAACGGAGCTTGGCGTCACTGAAACAGGTTTTGAGATTTTTTTTTTCAAGAACTTCATTAAACAAAGAAGGAACAAGAAATTCAATGAAAGGTGACAACATGAAACAATTTAGACAAGTGCTCACAAGAGTGAAAACAGATCTGGCAGCTTTGTAAAGTTGTGGCAACCTCGGAAACTCAGGTCTGATTGGCTCTGGAACCAGGAAGTGTGACAGTCTAGCCCCGCCCATCGGAGCTGATCCATCCTGGAACTCTCATTTTGAAAGAAAGAAACTTTACCAAGACATTTAGTGATGGAGACACCAGATTATTTAACGGGACTGTTTCTTCAATGACAGGTGAATCAGGTAATTTGATGATTAAGTTGCTGGTTAAACAGCCGATCAAGTTATTGGTTAAGCTACTGATTAAGTTGCTGGTGAAGTTACTGGTTGAGTTGCTGGTTGAGTTGCTGGTTAAGTTGCTGGTTGAGTTGCTGGTTGAGTTGCTGGTTGAGTTGCTGGTTAAGTTGCTGGTTGAGTTGCTGGTTGAGTTGCTGGTTGAGTTGCTGGTTAAGTTGCTGGTTGAGCTGCTGGTTGAGTTGCTGGTTGAGTTGCTGGTTGAGTTGCTGGTTGAGTTGCTGGTTGAGTTGCTGGTGTTTTAGGAACTATCTTTCACCTCCTTTTGATATTTTGTCAGAACATTATTTACATTTTAAGGTCGATTCACAGTCCAAAAGAAAGAACGTATAAACTTCTAGCCAGAAAGTTTGATTCCAAGAGAAGTGTGACAAGCTGGCAGCCACGCCCCTCACTGAGAGGCCACGCCCCCTCACAGGGTGAGACAGTGGAAGAGAGAGTAGAGTCTGAGTGGATGGAGGAGGAAGAAGAGAAACAGATGTTTGAAGCTGGGGAGGAAGAAAAACAGGTTTTGTTTACGAGCTGGCAGAAAGTAAAGAAGATGAATCTGACCAATCACACGACAGCTGACGGACCACAGGTGACAGGTGGAGAAGTTGGTTCTGACAGACGGAGCTGAGCGTCGGAGTCGTTCCCTGCAGTGACCAGGCCTTCAGTTCTGTCGTTCTCAGTAAGAACCGAGGCCGCCGCTCCTCCTCTCTCATCCTGAGACGCTCTGGGTTGTTTGTGGAGCGTCGGTGAGTCGCAGCAGTCCCAGCAGGATCGGCCTCTGTGTCGCTGCTTCGTCAGTTTGGTTGTGTTTCTAATCTCTCTTCTTGATAACGACTGCTTGGTCTCTGTTTTGTCGTTGTCGACGTCTCCTGTGCTTGTCGTGGTGTCGTTGCCTCCTCCTCTCGCGGTTCGCCCTGTTCCACTTGATCCTGATGGATTTCTCTTTAAATCCGAACCTGGACGCTGTTCTTCGGTCGTACTTCCTGCCGGTGGAGTCTCCTGGGTTAACCTGAGCTCCCGGCAGAGCCCGGTGCTCCTGCGGGGAGCCGCGTTACATAAAGCCGTGACGAGCGATGCTACGCGGCTAATCAGCTACGAAGGCGCATTCTGTTTGGAGTGGGCCCTTTGTTTCTTCAAAGGTCAGCGCTGTCAGCACGCCGCCGCCGGCCGCCGAGGCGGAGGCCGGGGTGAGGGTTCAGCCGGAGCAGCCGGGGCGAGGAGCGTCCCACGGCGCTCTCCGATCGGCCCTGCACGCCGCCGAGCCCTCAGACCTCCTCCGTCACATGCTGCTGTTGCCCTGGTCTCTGGAGACGTGGTGTCACGGTCTCAATAAAACATTCATGAGGACGGAGAGGAAACAAGCCTCAGCTGTCCGCCGTGGCGCCGGCGGGCTGCTGAGAACTCCGGAGCCTCCGCCGGCCGGCGGAGAAACGAACGTGGACGGACGGCTGTGGAAGCAGCTGTGCAGACGGAGCGCTACTCCATAAAGAGACAGCGAAGAAGAACTGTGACCGACACGCATTGACTGGTTTCCATGGGAACTGTTGACGGCCTGTGCATGGCGTCCACGGTCGCAGCCGAGTTACGGAAGAACAAAACAACAGGACGTGTGTGGCAATACACACGCACACGCACACACACACACACACACACACACACACACACACACACACACACACACACTGTGAAGATCCAGTGATCGTCCTGATTGAATCAGAGCTGCAGAATCCTTCTCCGTTTATTGATTTTCCTTTTGGCGTTTTTCGTCGATGACTGTGCCGGTGCCTCAGCCGAACGGCGGACCGTCGGCGGAGAGAGGCTGAAGTCAGTCGAGCCGCAGGAATGTTGTTTTCCTTCAGTCGGTGGAGACTCTGAGAGAGGAGGCACTGAAGGAAACACACACACACACACCAATAAACAGGAGCTTGTTGCCGTAACACTAGTAACTGATGACGGTTTTATTTATCTCGATCATAGAGCATCTTCCTCCTCTAACATCCAGATTATAAGTCACTCCAGGCTTTTTGAATAAGTAGCAGTAGTTAAGTCCTCCGTTGTTCTGATCTGTGGAGGAAGCAGAATGATGCTGACCACCTCAAAGTTCACTCCTCATTTCTGATTCTCCACGAACCGGCGCTCCGTTATTAGAGCCGCTGTTGACAAACGGTAGAAAAAAGGAAGCTGTGCACTCTGACTCAGCCTCATTAATCCCAACAGTTTCTGGATGCAGAACTAACACGTTCACAGCGCACTGCTGCCAAGTCCGGGAAACACACAAATCCTCCGGTTTGTGTCCGACTGATTCCTACAAGTGATTCACACATCGAGCGCTGCGAGCCGAAGATGTTTCAGATGGTACCCAGTTCCACAGCAGAGCTCACCGGGTCAAAGGTCAAATGCCATTTAATTAATCCACCCAGACAGGTGGGACGCACAGACACACACACACACACACACACACAATGTTGGAGATCATTGCCGTCCCTCATCCCTTCACCTGCTTTGCATGCATCATCATACACACTCCAGCTCCTCTGGGTAGTGATGCATTCATATGAGCGGGAAGTGTGTATGTAGAATATCTTAGGGGTGTGTGTGTGTGTGTGTGTGTGTGTGTGTGTGTGTGTTGAACTGTGCTCATGTGAGACGGGAGGAAGCAACATCTCGGTTTAATATTCAACTGAAATCTCAAAAGAACAAATGTACATTAACACTCCGGGCTTCACTGAGGAGCAGTGGGTCACACCTCATGGGGAGGGGACCACGGTTCAATTCCAGAGTCTGGCATGACTCGAGACTCCTTCAGCCCTGATCTGCTGAGGGTGTGTCATTCCAGCAACCAGCCACTGGGCGAGTTCAGGGCCAGACCGTGGCTCAAGCTTTACTAGTCCCAGACTGACATGGTGTGTGAGATGTGAGGTTGACATGGTGTGTGAGATGTGAGGTTGACATGGTGTGTGAGATGTGAGGTTGACATGGTGTGTGGGAGGAGCGTTGATGTAAGGACGCCGTTCTGTTGTTGTGACGGAGCTCGGAGCGCAGCCATTGATCCCCAGCGTGGATTTCAGCTGCAGGCTGCTTCTGAGTGAAGGTTGGCTGGTTATGAATTTGGATCGGGGCCTTTGCTGATCAGTGATCAGGGAGACGCTCCGTTCTGGAAATCAGACAGATGCTTAATAATCTGGCTTTGATTGGAAAGTGAGCCTCCACGTCTCTTTAATAAAAATGTGACACTTTGACACAAACTGCGCAGATTGCAGGATTGTGTTTACTGACCTCTTGTTATGAAGCTTTTTAAAGAGCCTTCTGTTGCTCTCTCAGACGATCTGGACCTCTGTGTGTCAGCTCTGACCTTCCAGTGACCCCGACAGCCCGGATACTCCGTGACTCATCTCAGGTCGAGGCGTTTACACCTCAAAATTACAGTCATCTTTATTTATGATGCGGGTGTCTGGCCACGGTCTGGTCCCCATGGAACCGCAAATGAACCCAGCAAGCGTCCAAATCTGTGTGTGGGAGGAGAAAGACTCGCTCAGTGCAGAGACAGAGGCCACGGGGACGACTGCAGGACATTTTGCAATAACTAAAAGCTTAAATGAGGTCTGCAGAGAATCACTGACGGATCTGCTGGAAGTATAATACTGGAAGTGTTTTGATGGAGAGAGTTTCCTGATAAAGAACGGAAGGCACCATGAAGCAAAACCTAGGACAAAACCAAGTCTATAGGGGGACGAGGACTAGACCAGAGCACTATATGACCGAGACCAACACTTACAGGATCTGGGACCACGTCAAGGAGAAGACCAGAATCTCGACTAACATGAATGTAACATGCATCAAAGAGCAGCAGACCTTGTGTTTCAAACAACAATGAACAGTTGGTTCATCCAGGCCAGCAGCTCTGGAGCCACAGCAAGCTCTACAGCTCCTCTATAGTTACTCTACAGTTCCTCTATAGTGACTCTACAGCTCCTCTATAGGCTCTACAGCTCCTCTATAAAGGCTCTACAGCTCCTCTATAGTGACTCTACAGCTCCTCTATAGTGACTCTACAGCTCCTCTATAGTGACTCTACAGCTCCTCTATAAAAGCTCTACAGCTCCTCTATAGTGACTCTACAGCTCCTCTATAAAGGCTCTACAGCTCCTCTATAGTGACTCTACAGCTCCTCTATAAAGGCTCTACAGCTCCTCTATAGTGACTCTACAGCTCCTCTATAAAAGCTCTACAGCTCCTCTATAGTGACTCTACAGCTCCTCTATAGTGACTCTACAGCTCCTCTATAGTGGCTCTACAGCTCCTCTATAAAGGCTCTACAGCTCCTCTATAGTGACTCTACAGCTCCTCTATAAAAGCTCTACAGCTCCTCTATAGTGACTCTACAGCTCCTCTATAGTGACTCTACAGCTCCTCTATAGTGACTCTACAGCTCCTCTATAGTGACTCTACAGCTCCTCTATAGTGACTCTACAGCTCCTCTATAGCGGCTCTACAGCTCCTCTATAGTGACTCTACAGCTCCTCTATAGTGACTCTACAGCTCTTCTATAAAGGCTCTACAGCTCCTCTATAGTGACTCTACAGCTCCTCTATAGTGACTCTACAGCTCTTCTATAAAGGCTCTACAGCTCCTCTATAGTGACTCTACAGCTCCTCTATAGTGACTCTACAGCTCCTCTATAGTGACTCTACAGCTCTTCTATAAAGGCTCTACAGCTCCTCTATAGTGACTCTACAGCTCCTCTATAGTGACTCTACAGCTCCTCTATAGTGACTCTACAGCTCCTCTATAGTGACTCTACAGCTCCTCTATAGTGACTCTACAGCTCCTCTATAGTGACTCTACAGCTCTTCTATAAAGGCTCTACAGCTCCTCTATAGTGACTCTACAGCTCCTCTATAGTGACTCTACAGCTCCTCTATAGTGACTCTACAGCTCCTCTATAGTGACTCTACAGCTCTTCTATAAAGGCTCTACAGCTCCTCTATAGTGACTCTACAGCTGCTCTATAGTGACTCTACAGCTCCTCTATAGTGACTCTACAGCTCCTCTATAGTGACTCTACAGCTCCTCTATAGTGACTCTACAGCTCCTCTATAGTGACTCTACAGCTCCTCTATAGTGACTCTACAGCTCCTCTATAGTGACTCTACAGCTCTTCTATAAAGGCTCTACAGCTCCTCTATAGTGACTCTACAGCTCCTCTATAGTGACTCTACAGCTCCTCTATAGTGACTCTACAGCTCCTCTATAGTGACTCTACAGCTCTTCTATAAAGGCTCTACAGCTCCTCTATAGTGACTCTACAGCTGCTCTATAGTGACTCTACAGCTCCTCTATAGTGACTCTACAGCTCCTCTATAGTGACTCTACAGCTCCTCTATAGTGACTCTACAGCTCCTCTATAGCGGCTCTACAGCTCCTCTATAGTGACTCTACAGCTCCTCTATAGTGACTCTACAGCTCCTCTATAGTGACTCTACAGCTCCTCTATAGTGACTCTACAGCTCCTCTATAGTGACTCTACAGCTCCTCTATAGTGACTCTACAGCTCTTCTATAGTGACTCTACAGCTCCTCTATAGTGACTCTACAGCTCCTCTATAGTGACTCTACAGCTCCTCTATAGTGACTCTACAGCTCCTCTATAGTGACTCTACAGCTCCTCTATAGTGACTCTACAGCTCTTCTATAAAGGCTCTACAGCTCCTCTATAGTGGCTCTACAGCTCCTCTATAGTGACTCTACAGCTCCTCTATAGTGACTCTACAGCTCCTCTATAAAGGCTCTACAGCTCCTCTATAGTGACTCTACAGCTCCTCTATAGTGACTCTACAGCTCCTCTATAAAGGCTCTACAGCTCCTCTATAGTGACTCTACAGCTCCTCTATAAAAGCTCTACAGCTCCTCTATAGTGACTCTACATCTCCTCTATAGTGGCTCTACAGCTCCTCTATAGTGACTCTACAGCTCCTCTATAAAGGCTCTACAGCTCCTCTATAGTGACTCTACAGCTCCTCTATAGTGACTCTACAGCTCCTCTATAGTGACTCTACAGCTCTTCTATAAAGGCTCTACAGCTCCTCTATAGTGGCTCTACAGCTCCTCTATAGTGACTCTACAGCTCCTCTATAGTGACTCTACAGCTCCTCTATAGTGACTCTACAGCTCCTCTATAAAGGCTCTACAGCTCCTCTATAGTGACTCTACAGCTCCTCTATAAAAGCTCTACAGCTCCTCTATAGTGACTCTACATCTCCTCTATAGTGGCTCTACAGCTCCTCTATAGTGACTCTACAGCTCCTCTATAAAGGCTCTACAGCTCCTCTATAGTGACTCTACAGCTCCTCTATAGTGACTCTACAGCTCCTCTATAGTGACTCTACAGCTCTTCTATAAAGGCTCTACAGCTCCTCTATAGTGGCTCTACAGCTCCTCTATAGTGACTCTACAGCTCCTCTATAGTGACTCTACAGCTCCTCTATAGTGGCTCTACAGCTCCTCTATAGTGACTCTACAGCTCCTCTATAAAGGCTCTACATCTCCTCTATAGTGGCTCTACAGCTCCTCTATAGTGACTCTACAGCTCCTCTATAAAGGCTCTACAGCTCCTCTATAGTGACTCTACAGCTCCTCTATAGTGACTCTACAGCTCCTCTATAGTGACTCTACAGCTCCTCTATAAAGGCTCTACAGCTCCTCTATAGTGACTCTACAGCTCCTCTATAAAGGCTCTACAGCTCCTCTATAGTGACTCTACAGCTCCTCTATAAAAGCTCTACAGCTCCTCTATAGTGACTCTACAGCTCCTCTATAGTGACTCTACAGCTCCTCTATAGTGGCTCTACAGCTCCTCTATAGTGACTCTACAGCTCCTCTATAAAGGCTCTACAGCTCCTCTATAGTGACTCTACAGCTCCTCTATAGTGACTCTACAGCTCCTCTATAGTGACTCTACAGCTCCTCTATAGTGACTCTACAGCTGCTCTATAGTGACTCTACAGCTCCTCTATAGTGACTCTACAGCTCCTCTATAGTGACTCTACAGCTGCTCTATAGTGACTCTACAGCTGCTCTATGGTGTCTACATCCTCTTCATGATTTTTCCATCCATCAGGCAATGAGAGCTCACCACTGCACCACTGCTCCGCCCCACCAACCAGTAACCAGTGTGTGAGCACACGGGCGGTGGAGGTGAACAAAGCAGTGTGAATGAGTTAAATCCCGCTGCGCCCTTCTCCTCTGTTGTTATCGATCCGACCGTCGTCTTTACACAGCAGGAGAATATGAGTTCCCTCCTGGCAGCGGCTCAGTAATGTCTGCGAACAGTAAAAACCAAATTCCTCAGTTCCACTTCAGGAACGTTCGGCTTAATATTGATTTTAATCTCGCAGTAAATAAGCTTCGGTTGCACCTTTGTGTTAGAGAGCGTGTGATATACTCCCACTTCCCTCTTCTCCCTAAATCTTCATTTAATGGAACTCGGAGCTGAATGAAGCGTTTTGAGACACACGATTGATGTTCTCTCCCCAGCAGTCTTAAAGCTGCACATTTACATGTATATTTCTTCTATTTGCAGCTCTCAAGGCTAAACAGGAATATTTCTCACAGCCGAGGAGCGTTTATTTCTTCTTCTGCTCCCTTCTTTCATACACTGAAGCTCAAGGAGTGTTTGAAAGGCTGAGACGGTTTTAGATCTGTCTGCTTTGGTTTTCGGTTATTTTTCACATCAGATGCAGAAAACCTGCAGCATTCAGGATTCAAACCGGGGTCCACAGCAGAGTGGTCCAAAGACCTGAGGAGCAGAACAGCAGCCTGGGAAAAGCCTCCTCACAGAACCTGGCCACACGGTGCTCACAGCACCAACTAGTGGCCTGGCATGAGAAATACACCCTGACCAAACATGTCCAGCTGGTGAAAGTTCCCGTTTGAAATCAGTGAAGGGAGTCGGATAGTGAATCCTGATTCGTCTTCTTCGCTGTCGTTTCTACATTTTGAGTCTTTTGCACAAGTTCTGTCCAGTTTTGCGCCTTTGTTCTGCATTTGTGTTTCATTCATTTAAATTAATTGATCAGCTTTTCCATTTGTTTTGCATTTCTTCCTCTCACATTAGTTTGCAGGGTTTCTGTTAGCGTTGGTTTTCTGCAGGAGCAGGAGGCTTTAGTCTTTGTCTGATTTCTGTTCGACTCACTTGGCTGTTGTTGGAGGGTTTCTTAGATCCACTTCTTGAGGTGTTTTGAAATTCTGTGACCACCCCGCACTAATCCTCCCATCCAGTACATCCATTATTAAACATTAAAGCTGCAGCCTGGTCCTACCGTGTGGTCAGCAGAGGGAAGATATCCAGACACCTCTTAACAAGACGCCTGTTAAACCCAGCCTGATGACTCATTCCAAGGTAACAAAGCAGCGATTTCAGCTACAGGTGATTAAGCGCTGATCAGAATAATGAGTATTTCTTCCTCTGCCAATAGATCCCACTAAATCCTCCTCACTGGCCCGTCGACAGAGCGCAGAGCTGGGCTCCGAAGCCCAACATGAATAATGTGTGATCCTGCAGTGGGGGAATCTCAAGTTGCTGGAACAGAGAGTCTTTGTGGCGGTTCTGCTGTTCCCGGCCTCCTCGGGCCGCGCTCGGCTGACGGGTCGTCGCTGGCTGACAGGAACAAAGGGTGACTTTGAAGACGGCAGCCAGTGTAACACCTCCACGATACTGTTGTCACACACACGGTGTTAATCCACTTAAGTGGGCACGTCGGAGGAAATCCGCCATCCCTCCGGAGCCGGCAGTCAAAGTTGGACTGATAAAGCTGACGGGGGAAACTTCCGCTGCATTTCTATTCGGCGGTTCAGAACAAAGACGTGGAGGGCGGCGATCAGGAGCGGCGCCGGGCGGCGTCCCCCCGAGAGAAGTTATCTTTCCCGGCCTGCTGCTGGTTGACTGGATTAGACGGGCGACGGCGGCTCACGCTCGCTCTTTAACCCGTCCTCGCCTCGTCACGTGAAGCTGACAGAGCTGAAGGGAAGGAAAAGGCTTGTTGATAAGAAACGACACCCGGTTCGAACTCCTGCGGCGGCGGCGGCAGTCACACTGACGTTCTGCTGTGCAAGGAAATGACAGAGAGCTGAAGTCAGTTAATTAGGCTCCTCTGGCAAAACTACGAAGCATTTTCACGTTTTAGTTTCAGAGGAGTTGTAACGACTCATGAGACGGTTCAAATGGAAACATGGCGGAATAAAAAAAAGCAGCATGAAGCAAACAGCAGGGGGCGCAGTCTGCTTCGCCTGGTTTGATTACTGAAGATTTTCTTCACAGCTGATTTCAGGTGAGATTCGTCTTAAAATTCACTTAATTTATTTGACTTTTCTGAACACAAAAGACACCTGAAGTTCTTTAGCAGAGAGAAGAAAACCTGCCTCAGCTGAAGCCGCGCAGTCAGTCGCTGCGTCTACCTGAGGAACTAAAACAAGTTTCAACAGAAAACCAGAAAATACAGTCCAGACTCTACAGAAGGGATGAAAGAGTCCCGTTGTTAATTTGTTATAAAAAAAGAGAAAAAGCTGAAGAAAAAGAAACTCCTTAAGAAATCGTATCATGAACTCAGTGAATCGTTAAATCACCATGGAAACGACAGAAACACCAGAAAACCACGTAGTTCTCATGTTGAGCCACTAGTCGGTGCTGTTGATCCTTTTAGTGATGAAACTATGGAGAACATGAACAGTGGAGAGTGGAGAGCACGGACGTTCGTATGGACGGAACACCCAGTTGGACTGTTGTTACCGTGTGGTTGTTTCTGCTGTTTCCGTGGAAACGAGGCCCCGGTTCTAAACTTTCTGAATGGAGATATCTGTCTTGAAACGACACTCTGCTCAGTGAGCGTGTCTCACAGCCGTACGCAGGAGCAAACCGCTGAAGAAAACCAGTCTGGAAGCCAGGCTGGACTCTGGTGAATTCAGCTCCCAACACGATCTGGCTTCAGCTCTGGGAGCGACGCAGCATTCCGCCGTGATGAATGAGTCGCAGGAAATCGTCTCCGCTTCCATTTGGGCGGTGATATATTTCAATGTGAGCTGCAGGCCATCGATTGAGCACAGGCACAATGCTTGATGGGAAAAGTAGGGTTCAAGTTAACGTGGAGGAATGAGCGGAGGGGAGCTGCTGACGGTGAAAGACGCCGGGGAACAGCGGCGCTACAGCCGTCAGACAGCAGGGAGCTGGACTCAGGAAAGCTTCACACTCACACACACCAATGGTGGAAGCTCCGCCCACTCAGAGCAGTGAGTAGCATGTGGACAGATGAGGAATCGAACATGTCACCTTCTGATTGAGAGTGGAACGCTCCGCCGAGCTGACTGTGTGAAGTGAATCTCCTGTGGGCTCAGGTTAGAATCTGTCTTCTGTGAAGGAACCGGCGTGTGGAAGCCGCCGTCCTCTGCCACTCTCTCCATGAAGCGGAGGCTAATTGTTCATTCAGGTTTTGCATAAGCAGACACATTAACACTCAGGAACATAATGAGACACGGCGGTTCACACTCACTCCCGTCTCTCGACGCTCCATTGAAGCACTCAAACTTTAAAAACAAGTTTGATTTCAAGAGTGGAAACAGAGAAACAGGCAGATTGTTCAGTTTTTAAAAGAACGATTCGACTTTTTTTTCATTAAGTTTTCTTTTTAATGTCCTGCTGAGAGTTAAACAGAAAATCTGCAGAAACTGAGCTTTGCACTTGCTAGCTTGACTCCTTCCACTGATGAATGATAAAGATCCGCTAATCTTAAAGCTAATGCTAACAGCAGATTCACTCTGCTGTCACAGGAACTGTCCGCTTTACGAAATGATGTGAACTCAATACCACAGTCCGAAGCTGTGCCAGGCTGTCCAAAGTGGAAGGAAGCATGTTTGATTTTCTGCTGTGGACCGTGGGGGCCTGGCCGGTCCGGGGCTGACCCTGATCCGTCCAGATCAACCAGTGTGTGAGGCGACTGTGTCATCAAAAACTACATCGTTTTCAGCTCTGCAACAATTCACAAAAGTTGCATTTCCTGCAGTTTCCACATAGACAGTGTTTTCAAACCTCGTTTCCATGGAGACGGAGTGTTTTCGGAACGTTGCCTGTTGACTTGGGAATGTTTCCGTGTTCAGAAGTGAAACAGAAACCCATTTGCTTCCAGGTGAAATGTGCTGACGCACCGTTAAAGAGGGGTGTACTGTACATAAACGTGCATCAAGAGCAGCGTGCCGGGAGTTTTCAGGCGGGTCTACGCTTCTGTTGGTGAGTCGTCCGGCTTCACACGGCGGCGCTGACGAAACCACGAAGCTGTTCCACCGACTTCTGCAACATGCATCACGTTGCCGTCAGTTTATGCCATCCAACTTCAAGCCATTTCCTTCTAATGGAACCCTAATTCCACCTTCATTCCACCCCGGCCGGTCCCAAAAGTAGTGGGTGGCGATTGTTTCCTGGCGCTGAGTGTGGCGTCCGCGCTCGCCAGCCTGGCCTGCCGCATCCAGAGACCAAGCGGCGAGGATGCGCTCAGCGGGAGCCCGGCGGCGGCGGCGGCAGATTTATTCAAGAGCTGTGAATATGCGATGGAGTTGGCGGGCTGCATATCAACGCGCTCGGCCGGGAAGCGACCGGCCGGCCGGCGGCGTCCACCGGGAGCTGCCTCTGGAGCATCGCCTGAGGCGAAGTCATGAAAGGAGACCGGCCAAGAGACGCTGCGGAAGTTTTTCTCATTCATGCCTACATCTCCACCTCTTTCAAGATAAAGCTTTCAAACTGTGACACGAACTCCATGTGTGTGTCTGCCGGTGAATACCGGAGGAGACGCCGCCGCCGCCGCTGCTCGGTCTTCAAATACATGATTTAGTCGGAGACGCAGGGATGAGCATGCTAACAGAGGCGTGCGTTAGCTAAAGGACAGTCACTGACCGTGGTTCCTGGTCTGCAACGTCCCGTTTCCACCGCAGTGTTTCAGGAGGACACATCAGATTGTGTGTTTTTTTTTTTTTTCCGAGAAAAGATTTGTGTTCGCACAACAACACTGCGACAAAGATGAGTTGTTGGCGATGAGTTCTGTTCACTTTTAAACCGATGCGGGACCATTATCTGGCACCTGGGAATCATTGCCGGGACTCAGCGGTACCCGTGTTCCATACTTTTGCGTGTCTATGTGGTGATAAATGTTCATTTGTTGCTGGCAAACAAGTTGCTCACAGCATGCTAGCAGTGCCGAATGCCGCTGATCTGAGGCTGGTTGATTCTCAGCCTTGAGAAAAATCTTGTTTTTAACCAGGAGCTTCCTATAAGATCAGAAGTATTCCCGCCACAGCGAGCCTAATCTGCATCGTCTGTCAAAAAGTCGCGCTGTGATTTAGAGCCCATCTATCAGCCACGCTGCTCTGTTGACTGAACGCTCGGCTGCTGGCGGCATTGCGCTCGTGGAGAAGAGCGGAGTGTTTGAGGAGATTTCTCCTCCGAACTAACCCAGCAGTGGACCACCACATTGCAGCTGGGGCCAGAGGTCAAAGTCCTGGCTGGGATTTGAACCCATGACCGTCTCGTTCTGTGTTTTCGCTGAGTCGTGGCGTAAACGGGCCTGACTGACGTGAGTCATCACGCGCCGCGGGAAGGAGGAGAAACTAGGATGTTGTGAACATTTTCACAGCCTTTCAGCACACGCTCATAATTCACTCGCTGGGAAACAATCAGACCAGCTGATTTAGCACCTGTGTTCGACAACACACTCCTCAGCATCTCATTAATTCTACATATTTGCAGCGGCGGTGAGGGAAACTCCATTTCCCCTTGTGAAAAAAAAAAAACAAAACAAGAAAATATTAAACCAATTTGTTTCTGAATAACACGACACCTTCTCATACAAGCCTCTTTTGCATATTCATTGCTTCCTTGCTTCTAATTATGTAATTAATGCTTCTTTTGCTGCAAATCGCAGTAATTATGGCTTTCCAGTACAGCTTCGGGGCTGTTTGGGAGTGAATTAGTGGCATCACCTTTTCCTGGGAGTTGACAGAACCGAGGCTGCGCAGCAGGTCTGGAGTGTGACTCTGTCCTGGCTTTATCTCGCTCCCGTGGCGCTGGCAGCGCCGCCTCGCCGCGCCGGGGCGTTCCCCCCGCCGCCGTCCAGATGGCCGCTACATCTGCAGCGCGGGGCGGCGTCACGGCGGCCGAGCGGCTGCGGTGAGCCGGCGGCTTCTTACCGTCCGGAGAAAAGCTGTTTGTCCTCCGTCACGTCCTGGAACAGACTCACAGAGCCGACCACCGTGTCCATCTGTTCTGGAGGCGTCAGGCTCGCCTTCGGTATTTCTGAGCTCCTGTGATGATACAGCGGCGCTGGCGTTGGTGCCGGGCCGTCGCGCCGCCGTCCTGTCCTGCACAGCGGCCTTGCACCATAACCCACAACACCCGCCGGGGATCTTTTGTGGTGTATTTCAGGTAAAACATTTGCCGCCCCGCAACACATTTACTGGATTATATGAGTGAAATGTTGAGGTTAAGAAACTTTCTGTCGGAGTTTTCAAGCCTCTCCCTTTGTTTGTTCCGTCTCATTTCGTCCATTTCTCCTCTCCCTCTTCTTCTCTGTTTCCTTGCGGGATGTAAACAGTGAGCGATATCGCCTCCAGCACTTCCTGTAGAGAACTGCAGTGACAGATGAGCACCAAACCGCCGCTGAGTGATTTTATCAAACAGCAATTCAGAACAAAAACAACAAAAACAACCATATGATGCATTGGCGCTTGAAATGTATCAACTGATTTCTCTCATTACCATCATCAATTACGTTGACTAATCAATGCAGCCCTTTATCACATTATCTCCAGATGTAATCCTGCTTTCCATGGATTAAATGGAATGAAATTGACAGAAAGTTGACCTCTGACCTGGGCTCCCTTTACATGGTATCCAGTCACTGAGAACTGGACTTGTTGAGAACGCTGGTTCTCCGTCTGCTTGCAGAAGGTGGAAGTGCTGCTCCTGCTCCTGCCCGCCGTGGCAGCAGTCAACAGCTCTCACCTTCATCCATGTGTTATTTTCTAAGTCGATGGAAATCAATGAGCTTTCGTGCTGAAATGACCAAATAAAGACTTAAAAAAAAAAAACTCTTCTGTTCCGGAGAGTAAAAGTGTGAAGTCTTGTTAGCTGCAACATGATGGCACAAAGCGAAGAGTCACGCTGTTATTTTCTTCCTCCTGACAGACGAACCTCATGTGGTCCAGGACTCGCAATTGATTTTTTTCCCTTTTCTTTCAGCGTATTGAACTCCAGCTCAGGGTTGGTTACGAGCGATTGTTTCCTCAGATGGAGAGACAAAAGCTCCGTTAGTTAACCCTGTGAGACCAGGAGCGCGATAAATAAACAGCCAGGGAGCTTTTTCCTGGAGGTGATGGGACATTTGCTTCTTCCCACAGTATACATCTGTCTAAATGACGCGAGCGAGAGATTGTTCATAAAGTGTCTTTAAAGGGAAAACACAGCTAGAGCGGCCACTCTGTTCATACAGCGAACACTCTCTTCTGATGCTGGAGTCTTTATTTCATCAGTTTAGTTCTTCAGAGGTTGATTAACTGATGTCCTTGAACACATCACGAGTCCCAATGATCCATTTATTATGTTCAGTTGAGGTTACATCAGTATAAGAGGAAGATGCTCTATAATCTGATGCTAGAGGAGGAAGATGCTCTATAATCTGATGTCAGAGGAGGAAGATGCTCTATAATCTGATATCAGAGGAGGAAGATGCTCTATAATCTGATATCAGAGGAGGAAGATGCTCTATAATCTGATATCAGAGGAGGAAGATGCTCTATAATCTGATGCTAGAGGAGGAAGATGCTCTATAATCTGATATCAGAGGAGGAAGATGCTCTATAATCTGATATCAGAGGAGGAAGATGCTCTATAATCTGATATCAGAGGAGGAAGATGCTCTATAATCTGATGCTAGAGGAGGAAGATGCTCTATAATCCGACTGTCCGTGTTGCGGTTGAACAGTGGGATTACAGGCTGTAGTTTGGACCAGTCTGTCTCAAAGCCTTCCTGTCTTGTCGCTGCAGAGCTCAGTCATTATAATCCCCTGATGGCAGGATGTTTTCACATCCAGATTGGTTTCCAGGCTGAAGAAACAAGACATTTCAGAACCAGAATCTCACCAGCGAACGGTTCAGAGTCAAACCGTGAGAAACTCCTATTAACTTGGCACAATTGTGCAGCTGGTGGCTTCCAGCAGCATGTCACGTCTGGGATGACGGCTGAACACGACAGCTCCTCCTGGCTCAAACTTTCACCTGTTGCTGGAAATTGTCATAAATCCCCAAAAGTTTGTGCGTAATCTGCTATTTTTCCACCTTCTGGGTAACATCCTGAAGCTTGAGTGGGTATTTTGCACTTTGCCGAGCAGCAAACAGAGTCTGCACACACCAACTGTTGTCAAACTTTTCCCCAGAAATCCACACGAGTCAACAAACTGGTGTGTGTGTGTGTGTGTGTGTGTGTGTGTGTGTGTGTGTGTGTGTGTGTGTGTGTGGGAGCTTCGAGGCTCGGCTCTCCTCCCATTGATTCACGGCTGTTAAGGAGCCTCGCCACTCCCATCATTCCACACTGGTGGAATTAAAGCCTGGCCGCTGCCCAGGTATCGACAGAAACTGTATTTCAGGGCTGATGATGTGGATGGAGATGATAGTTAAAGGCTGCAGTGATCCCTGCTGGATCATCAGACCCTGCTGGAACTGGTCAGGAGGACTCTTCAGGGCCAGCAAGGCCTATCTGCAATACCCTCTCAACACCAACACTCTGCTTTTCCTTTCTTTAATATAACAGGACTAATGAATCCAATCAACAGATGGTTGTGAAAGTTTAGAGTTCTGGACTCGGCTCAGATCAGTCCAGGACCGCTCAGAGTTCTGGACTCGGCTCAGATCAGTCCAGGACCGCTCAGAGTTCTGGACTCGGCTCGGGTCAGTCCAGGACCGCTCAGAGTTCTGGACTCGGCTCGGGTCAGTCCAGGACCGCTCAGAGTTCTGGACTCGGCTCGGGTCAGTCCAGGACCGCTCAGAGTTCTGGACTCGGCTCAGATCAGTCCAGGACCGCTCAGAGTTCTGGACTCGGCTCAGATCAGTCCAGGACCGCTCAGAGTTCTGGACTCGGCTCGGGTCAGTCCAGGACCGCTCAGAGTTCTGGACTCGGCTCAGGTCAGTCCAGGACCGCTCAGAGTTCTGGACTCGGCTCGGGTCAGTCCAGGACCGCTCAGAGTTCTGGACTCGGCTCGGGTCAGTCCAGGACCGCTCAGAGTTCTGGACTCGGCTCGGGTCAGTCCAGGACCGCTCAGAGTTCTGGACTCGGCTCAGATCAGTCCGGGACCGCTCAGAGTTCTGGACTCGGCTCAGATCAGTCCGGGACCGCTCAGAGTTCTGGACTCGGCTCGGGTCAGCTGCTCCACTCAGACCTTGTGGTTGCGGTTTAGCAGAAAGCTTCGGTCCACTCTGCGGTTCCAGGTGGGAATTCAGTCCTGAACAGTCATCCAGCGAGTGAAACAGCAAGCGAGTGTTGTTTGGAACCGGCGACAACCTTTCAAGCCCACACGGCTTTGTTTCTTTGTTGTTGCGGTTGGAATCCTTTCACCCGGACTACTTCTCCCTGGTACGTCGTCATTTGACATTTTGAAAGGACAAAGAATGAGATCATACCTGAAATCTTTTCCACTCGGCTCCGCGGTGGGTCAACGATCACGGCAAACAATGAGCGCGGAAAGCAGCTGGTTATTCAGCAAGGGAAGGACGCTCAGTAAATGATTTTAAAGAGGAAAAAGGTTCTGATGACTTTAGAAGATCGTAAACTCTTGAGTTTGTTCTGCATGATTAATCAATAATTGGTGGTTTGAGTGTTGGATCCGTGCTGTTTGCGCTGCTCTCTCTCCTTCTGGCCAGCTGGTGATTATTGGATTATAAAGGCAAAGTCTGCAGGAAACTTTAAAATAAACAGTTTATTAATGAAATGACATTTCCAGTGTGTTCCAGCCTGAGAGCGAACTCTGAACAAGAAATAGAGAATGAACGGAGCTCCAGCGTCAGCAGCAGAAACATGGCCGACAGCAGGATTCAGGCGGAACCGGTTCAGCCTGAAGTTCTTTCATGGATCAGACTGCCACACAGAAAAAAGTCAGCCTTCTCGAAAGCGTGACAGTTCTTGAACGAATGAGACTAGAAGAAATGAGAGTTGTAAAAAAAAATTACAGTTCTAGAAATAATGACAGTTCAAACAAAACATGACAGTTCCAGAAGGAAGGATGCCTCTAGAAAAAAATGTGTCAGTTCCAGAAAACTCTGAGAGTTCAAGAAAAGAATTACAGTCCTAGAAAAAGACTTATAGAAAAAAAAAATGATGACAGTTCTAGAGAGAATGATAGTCCCAGAAAAATGTTAGAGTTCTTGAAAAAAGAATGAAAGTTCTAGAAAAAGAATGACAGTGAACTGTTTTTCAAAGTAAAACTCAGTTCAGGCTCCTGGAAATTTAACTGTAGAATTTCAAAATAAAACTCTATCTTCTCTTTATTGCCTGGTGCTGGACCCCTGGTCTGGAACATTCCATGCTTCAGGAATCAGTGAAAGTTTTCAAAACATGTGAAGCTTCTGGAAGCTGAGAGGAGTGAGAGGAGTGAGAGGAGGGAGTTCTGACGGATTCCAGAAGGTCTTGAAATATCCTGCTGGAGCAGAACCTTCACTGTCCGAGGGTCTGAGATCCCCTCTGTCCACAAGGTCTGGACCTCCAGAGAACCTCAACCAATATCTACTCTCCTCCTCCTCCTCTCCTCCTCTCCTCCTCCCCTCCTCCTCTCCTCCTCTCCTCCTCTCCTCCTCCTCTCCTCCTCTCCTCCTCCTCCTCCTCCTCTCCTCCTCCTCTCCTCCTCTCCTCTCCTCCTCTCCTCCTCTCCTCCTCCTCCTCCTCTCCTCCTCCTCCTCCTCCTCCTCTCCTCCTCCTCTCCTCTCCTCCTCTCCTCCTCCTCCTCTCCTCCTCTCCTCCTCCTCTCCTCCTCTCCTCCTCTCCTCCTCCTCTCCTCCTCCTCTCCTCCTCTCCTCCTCCTCCTCCCTCCTCTCCTCTCCTCCTCTCCTCCTCTCCTCTCCTCCTCTCCTCCTCTCCTCCTCCTCCTCCTCTCCTCCTCTCCTCCTCCTCTCCTCCTCCTCCTCCTCCTCCTCTCCTCCTCCTCTCCTCCTCCTCTCCTCCTCCTCTCCTCCTCCTCTCCTCCTCTCCCTCTCCTCCTCCTCTCCTCCTCTCCTCCTCTCCTCCTCCTCTCCTCCTCCTCTCCTCTCCTCCTCCTCCTCCTCTCCTCCTCCTCTCCTCCTCTCCTCCTCTCCTCCTCTCCTCCTCCTCTCCTCCTCTCCTCTCCTCCTCCTCCTCCTCTCCTCTCCTCCTCCTCTCCTCCTCCTCCTCTCCTCCTCCTCTCCTCTCCTCCTCCTCTCCTCCTCCTCCTCCTCTCCTCCTCCTCCTCCTCCTCCTCCTCCTCTCCCCTCCTCTCCCCCCTCCTCTCCTCCTCCCCTCCTCTCCTCTCCTCTCCTCCTCTCCTCCTCTCCTCCTCTCCTCCTCCTCTCCTCCTCTCCTCTCCTCCTCCTCTCCTCCTCTCCTCTCCTCTCCTCCTCCTCTCCTCCTCTCCTCTCCTCCTCCTCTCCTCTCCTCCTCTCCTCCTCCTCTCCTCCTCTCCTCCTCCTCTCCTCCTCTCCTCCTCCTCTCCTCCTCTCCTCTCCTCCTCCTCTCCTCCTCTCCCCCCTCCTCTCCTCCTCCTCTCCTCCTCTCCCCCCTCCTCTCCTCCTCTCCTCCTCTCCTCCTCCTCTCCTCTCCTCCTCCTCTCCTCCTCTCCCCCCTCCTCTCCTCCTCCTCTCCTCCTCTCCTCCTCCTCTCCTCCTCTCCCCCCCTCCTCTCCTCCTCTCCTCCTCTCCTCCTCCTCTCCTCTCCTCCTCCTCCTCTCCTCCTCCTCTCCTCCTCTCCTCTCCTCCTCCTCTCCTCCTCTCCCCCCTCCTCTCCTCTCCTCCTCCTCTCCTCCTCTCCTCCTCTCCTCCTCCCCTCCTCTCCTCCTCTCCTCCTCCTCCTCTCCTCCTCTCCTCCTCTCCTCCTCTGATCTGATATAATCTGAGTGGTGGGTTTCAGGCTGTACCATGTAGAAAGGTGTTTGTGTCTCCTGGATGTTCACTCAGCTGCTCCTCTTCTGTCTTAATCTCATTCCATGAAGATATTGAGAGGAGGAAAAGCATGAAATGAAGAAGTGCATGTCCATTTCTGTTCCATCCGTTTCCTGATGGACTCTTATTAAGGAGAACAAACAGGCGCGAGGCCTGTTACGAGGCTCTTCCTCTGGGCTGGCGGAGTCGTCGGGTTTCCTGTGACGCTGATTGTTTGTCTGCTTCCAGCCGCTCATTCCGGTCTGCTCTCCTCCACAGCCACCCTGGGAACCCTGGAGTTCAGCCTGCACTACGACCAGGAGAACAACGCGCTGCACTGCACCATCAACAAGGCCAAGGTGAGCTTCAGCAGCGCCCCCCGCAGGCAGACTTCTTTACCACCCTTTATTCTACTTTGCAATGAGACGGTGAAATTTACAAAGTCCTGACAACAAACGGCTTCGCGCTGGTTTCAGCTGAGGAGTAAAGCCGTGGCGATGGCGGCGGTGGTGATGCTGCCATGGCGATGGCCGCCATCCTCGTAACGGCATTAAAGGGCAGCGCAGCGCCCGAGCAGCCGGCAGATCCACAATATGCTGCCGCCAGATTTAATTAGAGAAGCGCTAAAGAAGCATGTTTTTCTCCTGCCGTCCTACACGCTCTTCACACTTCCCACTGTTTTCCGTGAAGGAGATATTTCCATCCTCCCTCTTCCCACCGTCACTCCCAAACCATATTGCTCACAAGTGGAACCGTTTCATCCTCCCAGCGCTGGCTTTTCAGAGCTTCTTCCTGTTCCTCCAACGGGTGGAGGGATGAACTCTCCACCTGTTGAGTCGCTGAGCTGAAGGACTTCCTCCAGTCAACGTTCAAGAAACTGGAATTAAAACTAAAGATCCTCAGCAGAGCGTCTATTTATAGAAGAGAGTTCTTTATATAGAAGAGAGGCTGTTCTTCCTCTGACTGGGGGTGGATAGCAGGGGGGTAGATATCGAAGAGGGGGTAGAGCAGGATTGCTCTCGCACCACTAACCTGTCTCTCAGCGGTCTAATCCCAGCTCACAGTCACTATTAATGGGTGAACACTGTAACGCTTTGTGAGTTCTGCTTCACAGTGGCCACGTTTACATGGGCCCGGAAATCCTCCGGAAGGCGAAGCGGATTGTAAAGGTTCATATAAACACCCGAGTGGATCCGCTTCACTCGGAGCGGATTATATTTCAGATACGATTGTAGAGGCGGTCTATACCGATCGATAATCCACCTGAGTCTCAGATAAATACCCCCTGACAGCAGAGCATGCTATACGGGCATTGTTCTCTCTGCCATGTGTTCCCTCGTAAGTAGTGACGTGACAACGTGGGCAGCAAACAGGAAGGAGGAAAGTCAAAATCAAACAGGAGAACTGGACGGTGGTTGAGAAACACTTTTTAGATAAAAACCTTCAGAGAACAAACACTGGAGGAGAGATGGACGCAAATGGCTCAACAGCCAGTAGTTGAAAGAGCTCCGAGGCAGGCTGCTCGTGGACCGCCCGGCCGGTGTTATGGATTAACTGGTTCCCATGTTAGCGAGTGACGGTTTCCTGTAAACGCATGCTGCAAACAGCAGATGTTAAAATAAGACTCGCAAAATACTCTAAACTACTGTACTTTACTGTAACTGCAGAAAACCGACGTTCACTAGAACCTCTCCAAGTTTCAGTCGGGTTTTTGAAATCTGTTGGTCACAAGTTAACACGGACACCAGTTAATCTGAAGCATCGGCAGGCGGAGTGGAGCTCGGCAGCTGATGAGTGCTCGGCACCGGGACGTGACGCTGGGCGGGACCGGGCTCCGGCCGGAGGAACATTTGAGCAGACATCCAGCAGAAAACACTCTGCTCGGCTCTGAGGGCTGCTGGTTGTAGAGCTAAAGATTTGAACCTGAACATTCTATAGTTTGTTCACATGTCACAGGAGGCTGTATAATCCGCTTCACCCCGGGCCCTGGTAAATCAGGGTTGAATGTAGATTGCAAATTCAATCGGATTTTCAATCGGATCTAAAAGAACAGCCGTGTAAACTAAACTGGGTCCTTGAGAGGACGAGTATCGATGTTTAGGTAGATAGCAGGGTGGATAGATAAAGACTTACCTGGTTCCAGTCTAGGTTCTGGTTATCATTCTGTCATGGTGTTCTCCTCTCAGACTTCAGCTGCTGCTCAGTAAAGCACAGAAAAGCGTTTTTTCTCCTTGGAACATGGTGTGAAGACATCTCCACGGCTGAGTTTGTCTGTTGAGCCGCTCACTGAAGTTTCAGCAGCGACTCCAGCGGTCTGAGCCTGGATCAGCTCCTTAATGAGGATGCGATCAGGTTAACGGGAGAAGAATGGCAGAACCATGATGCTGAATAGCGAGGCCTGGTAAAAGGATTAGACTCTTGTTTCTCTACAGCAGTGACGGATCACATGCAGAAAGCCCTTATGATTATTCCCTGTTTGACATTTAGTCGGAGAAACAAATGTCAGTCATTGTAGAAAGGTCAGGGTCGACATTATTAAAACAAACAGAGGAGGTTAAAGACACGGCCGCAGGTCTGCCCAAGACTCCAGCATGGAGAAGACAGGAAATCACATGATCAGAAAATCAGCCAAACACTGTTCATCAAGGGTTTCAAATTCAGGGCAGCTTAACTCTGTGTCCATGAAATCAGTGTTCTGGTGGTGCTTCCTGGTTTTCCATGTTATAGGATTCAGAGGAGAACCAGAAAAATACAGAATAATGCAGCAGAAAAACAAGTTTAACTTTTAATAAAGGATGGATGGATGGTTGGGTGGATGGATGAATAAATGGATGGATGGATGGATGGATGGATGGATCACGAGTTGCTGTTGATCGGTGGATCACTGGATGATATCTGTTATGAGGAACTGAATACAAAGTGCAGAAGTCCATGTTTGATAATGTCGTGCTAAAAAAATCCCTCTCTCTCTCACACACACACACACACACACACACACACACACACACACACACACACACACACACACACACACACACACACACACACACACTACCTGTTGGCCTTCAATTAAGTCTTCCATCATCACCTTTCTCCTTTCCCCCTCTGCAGCTCTGTTATTACTCAGTCAATTATAGATCATTTCCAGTCACTCTGTGTGCTCCTCTTTTTTTTCTGAGTGCTCCGTGTGATTCAGGAAGAAGGAACGAGTAATTTGCTCTTTTTTTATGCTCATTACGGCAGACGCGGCGGCTGCGGCTTTATTTGTGTGGCTTGTTTTGCTCATCTGTTCCCTCATTAGCAGCTGCTTGTTCAGTACAGGGTGTTTTCATGAAACTCTCCTGGAAAGACCCAGGAGGCAGCAGCACTTCAGCGTCATGTTTACACCACAGCGTTTCACTGACAGCGATGCGTTTCTGACTTTCCCTTTAAAAGAAGTTCAGCATTGCCATGATGATGTTTTTGCGCTGAAAACGACCTAGCAGTTTGGGTAAAGTGAGTTATATAAACCAAAAAAAGTCTAAAGAAAACAAAAACGTTGATCAACGTTGGAGTTTAGTACTGTAATTACTATCACTACCAGTGTAATACTACTGTTTTAACAGATATGTTCATACTTTTGGTATTGATATTTTATTACTAGTAGTTTTATAACAACTTTCAATTTCACCATCACCAGTACTTATAGAGCTACTATTAACTACCATAACTAGCACTTTAATTACTATCACTGCTATTACTAGATTACTGCGATTACTACAATAAGTATTGTTATTGCTGTTACTACTAATAGTAACTGCTATTAGCCTATAAAATAGCCTGAACAGGCCGAATTTGTGTTTACAAAATGTTTCCTGCAACAGTTTCTTCTTTATTGCATTTTATCACTGTACATTCTGTGGTGGAATAGAGACACCTAGTGGTCAGAGATGGCATATGCTGAAATCTTTACGGCCTACAGACGCTACGCACTGCGCTGTGTGTACTGTCGGCAGGGAGGCTGTCGAGGGTGACGTAGCGTCGCCTCAGATGGAGGTGACGTGGTTTGAGCTAACATGTAGCCTTCGTGTATCGTTAGTGTATGGAGGACCATTGAAGCTTTATTATCAGTATTCAGTATCGACAAGAGGCCAAAGGTCAGCACTCACACTCAACCTCACCTGGGGGGCCGGCCTCATGGGGGTCTGGCGTCTCGGAGGGTCCGGCCTCATGAGGGCCCAGCTTCACAGAGGGGGTTGGACCTCGTGGGCCGGTCTGGCCTGATGAGGGTCTGTCCTCGCCGTGCTTTAGTGCAGCTGTAGCTTTATCCGGTGAATAGCGGAGCTCTTCCCATCACCGCCTCGTTGGTGGTGAGGTGGCGTTGCGTCCCTCCTCACCTGCTGCAGTCTGGCCTTTCACACGCCGCGCCCACACGGCTACCGCGGCGTGCTAACACCGTCACGCTGCCTCCGCTCCTCCAGCCGCCTTTCCTGTTCCACGGTTTTGTGTCAGTTTATCATTTGTGTGAAGCGGCTCGTCTCCGTCTGAACCCTCGCCTGAAAGCGAGAGAAACAACCGAAAGAACTCAGAGAGACGCTTTATTTTCTTTGACTTTCCAGCTGGTCATTTGTCAGCGCGGAATATTGATGAAAACGTCCAGCGCCGGTTCCCAGAAGGCCGATCGGAGACGATGAGGCCGCCGGCTGCTGTGTCAGAGCTGCAGCAAAATCAATCCAGATTCATATCTTCACATTTAATTCTGCTGCTGCCAAGCTTCAGACGGCGAGCATCTCGCAGATAAGCGATAAATAACCAGAGTGATTAGCCCGCTCAAGCCGTTTGTTTGGGGGCTTTTCTGGGCTTTTGTTTAGCAGACGTGCTGTCGAGTCCGACCGTCATCAATTAGAGGAACATTCTGAGAAATTTCCCTTCTTGTAGCACAGAAATGCTTTCAGAAAATGAGACCATGTTGAATTTAAGACAAATAGAGTCGGAAGGCAGCTAGCTTAGCCTAGCATGCATGAAAATAATGGATTAAGTACCGTATTGGCCCGAATATAAGACGACTCCGATTATAACACGACCCCTATTTTTCAAAGATCATTTTGTGAAAAAAAAAAAAAAATACTGAAGACAGGTCAATCATAAAACAACTTTTTATTTTACAATTACTATACACTCAAAACTCACAACTGAGATAACATTTCACGAGATATGAAATGAAAAAATATTACTACAGTATTGAATAAATATATTCTCTTTCTCAAAATAAGAAACAATAAGTAACAAATAAGAACCTCAAGGGGTCCAAACTGCATAAATGATGTAAATAACTGTCCAGGTCCTTCAGCTGAATCAGGCTCTGGTGGTGGACATTCCGTCTGTCCGTCTTTCAGAGACGTATTCACTCTCCCTTCTATCAGTCTCTCTGAAGCGTCTCTCAGGACCAGGAAAGCTTTTCTCATAGCGTTAGCATCTGTAGTGTTTTTTCTGTGCTCTCCAATAAGAACGAGGCTCTGCTCCACCAGACCTCCTGGCGGCTTGGCAGTAGTTTGATGACTCTGCTGCGTTGATCACCATCAGTTTAAAGTTGGTATCATAACTTCTCCTCTGTTGTTGCTCAGTTGTCCAGCGTTCAGCCCCTTTGTTCCAGATGATCCGCCATTTTTCATCAGATCATTTGATCTCATTTCATCGCTCCACTCGCTCTCTGCTCAGTGATACTTTGGCTCCATCTAGTGGCGCGGATGCGTATTGACCATCTACCGTAAGTCCGCGATTATAACACCACCCCACTTTTGAGGACAGAATTTCTTGAAAAAAACATCGTCTTATATTCGGGCCAATACGGTAGATCATTAAGTAGCTTGAATTTGAATTTCAGTTTTTATTCTTTATTGTTGCTAGTTTGATGCCAGCCGATGCTAGTTTGATGCCAGTTGGTACTGTGTCCGTTTCATGCTCTCCTAATCACAGTTTAATGCTAGTTTGATGTTTATTGGCATTTTGCTATTTTGCTGGTTTTGTTCATGGTGGTTTAACCCTAGTTTCACCTGGTTTAACTCCAGTTTGAAGCTAACCTGGTGCTTACTGGTATCATGTCTGATGCTCTCTTCATGGCGGTTTAATGCTGTTTTGCTGCTTGTTGGTATTGTTCTACTTAATTTTTTGTTTTTCAATCTATTTTTTCAGCCACAGGTTACAGGTTACTCTTCTGTCATTTCCTGTTGTTGTTTCTTTCGTCCTCCCTCCTCTGTGAGGTGTTGACACGCCGTCTCTGTCTTGAAACTGAATTTTTCTGCCGTTGTGTGAAAAACTGTTTTCATGCTCCTCTGCAGCAGCAGCAGCGGCACCACGACTCCGAGTTTACTCACCGTCACAAACTGTGTCGTCTGAAACCCGAACGAGTGAAAGCCGATGGTAAACAGATCAGGTGAAAGGGGGGAAGACGAATGTGTCACTCAGTGCGGCTCTCCTCAGCTCCTCTGCTGGGAAACCCAACAGCTGCTGCAGGAAAACAAAGAGCTCTGCTTGTCTGTCCTCATCTCCGTCACACTCTCTTTGCCTTGATTTATTTGCATGTTGATTTAATTTTGCTCAATCTTGTTTCTTCTTCTCTTCCACCTTTTCCCGCCTCTCTTGCATGCCTTCATCACATCTCTGTGTCGCCGCTTTTTGTGTGCTGGAAAAACAGCTTCCAGTTCCCAGATACAAGAAGGTAAGCTGCAGATTGCAAAGACCCCCCCCCCCCCCCCCCCCCCCCCACTCGTTCCCAGTCCATCCAATCAATGCTCCAGTGTTACCTAGCTAACATCCAGACCCCCTGAACCCCCGATCGAACCCTCCCCCTCCAGTCTTCACGGTGCTTTAACTCTGTAGTAACCCGATGTTTCCCGTGCATGAATGTTTCGTGTCGCTGTTTCTTCTCCAGCTGCTCCGAGGTGCAAATGCTCAATAATTACTCACCAAGACAAGTCGGCTAATTAAAAACAAACAGCTTGATAACGAATGGTGACAGAGGCGTGCGGGGCAGTGGCCACCGATCACTGCGAAGATAAACCACTTCTCCCGTGAATGCAAGCCAGGTTCCACCATTAGAGGAGGAAAGCTTTCACAAGCACAGGTGCAGAAGGTCAGCACTGGGCGTGGCTACATGGTGTCTTTCATCCAACTTGGAATGCTGCATTATCGCGATGGACAAGCAAAAGCAGAACGATCTGTAGAAAGTCATCTCTAATTTACATAAAATGACACTTCTGAAGGAGAATAAAACCGCCAGCTTAGAGATTTCAGATGTTTACCTGGTCATTTTAGAGAAGGATTAAAATTTACTTTGATTTAAAGAGCAATTAAAAGTCCCATGTAGTCTGGGCATCTCTGCTTAGACTGCCGCCCCCGCGACCCGGTCCCGGATAAGCGGTTGAAGATGGATGGATGGATGGAAATCCAACTAAATCAGTTCTACTCCTCATGAAGGATTAAAGGTGATACTTTAATGCCCATGTCCAACAGTCTCTACCTGTTCAACATGGCACAGGGCGGGACGGGAAGTACGCAGACCACAGGGCTGTGATTGGTCCCCGTCAATGAAGCACCAGGGCTGTGGCAGCGGGGAGGTTGGGGGGAAATCTTCAACAGGATGGCGGGGTATTGTCAGCATGGGGGGGGACTTTGGGTTCTACCGTGTAAAATAAATCAGCTCAGAACTCTTAAAATCAGCCTCTGGGGTGATTTACCACCAAATCAATGCTTCATTATTGATAACATGACTGGAATCAAACCCAAATCCAGTCTGAACCACCGTAACCCCCCACCCGAAGCCCCTCGGCTGCCCGATCTGCTCCACCTCCTCCCTGCTGCCCCGCCTCTCGGTGATAGATGGGGACCATCGGCCAGCTGTCCATGTTGTCTTCTTCCATCACTCGCCTCAAGTAGTCCCGACCCGTCTGCCTTCACCCCCGCCACCCCCTGCCACCCCCCGCCGCCCCCCGCTGCGTCCGGCCCCCGCCACCCCCCACACATTAACCCTCTCTTGAGCTGGAGCCTGAGTCAGCCTCTCCCTGGAGGAGGTCGATGCTCCTCCCTCCTCCGCCCTGTTAGCTCCTGCTGATTGATGCTCCCTCCACCCGCCTGCTCCGTATGCTAATGAAGACGTATGGCCTCACGGTGAAGGAGGCCGCTAGCAGAACCAGAGTGTCTGCTGGAACCCGAGAACACATGAGCTGTGTTTGATCTATTGGAGGCGTGGGCAGACATGGCTGGATGTAGAGGATGTAGAGCTGTGATTGATCAGTGCTCCAACACTCGCGTTCACTCAGTGTTTCTCCTCGTTGTTTAAAGTCCCACTGATGGGCGGATCTGAAGAATCCATGGACTTTGACTCTAGAGAAGGAAACGCTGAGTGGACCAGGCTCTTGTCACTGTCTCACATTTATGGCCTGTTGACACAGCAATGATTTCAAGTGAAAACACAAAACTTTCATTGCGTTGGGGCCGTCCATTTACCTAATGACAGACCTCAGAGTCACTGAAAACACAACTTTTTGAAAACTGCTAGAAAGGTGGAACTTTTCAAAACTATTTGAGCTCAGTTACCATGGAAACTGGCAAAACGAGACTTTATGGAATTGCTCCATGTCCATCTCCTTGTAGACGGAGAAACTCTGCTCCTGCTCCTGGTCTTGGTTCCAGTCCATATTCTCCTGGTCTTGGTCCATAGTCTTCTGGTCTTGGTCCTGCTCCTGGTTCCAGTACATATTCTCCTGGTCCTGGTCCATATTCTCCTGGTCTTGGTCCATAGTCTTCTGGTCTTGGTCCTGCTCCTGGTTCCAGTACATATTCTCCTGGTCCTGGTCCATATTCTCCTGGTCCTGGTCCATAGTCTCCTGGTCTTGGTCCTGCTCCTGGTTCCAGTACATATTCTCCTGGTCTTGGTCCAGATTCTCCTGATCCTGGTCCTGATTCCAGTCCAGATTCTCCTGGACTTGGTAGCTTTAGAGTTGGCAGTCACCGTAACAATAATCCAGCGTGGTGTTCTGCCCTGTGAATGTCCGTGGCCTCCATTGATGTTTACAGTGTATTGTTTTCTGCATAGTCAGCAGCACCAACTAGTGGTCTACCATGATTACTGCATCATTTTCAGCATTACTGCTGTTGCCGTGGAAACAGCTGTTTTCGAAGCATTGCCATGCCAACACAATACTTCTGTGAAATGAAACGTTGCGGTGTAAACGGGTCTTGGCTCTGTGAGCTGTACATCACTACACCCCCCTGCTGCTGGTGACGCTGTGAAGTTTCCATTATTTCCGCTCCTCCTGGAGTCTTTCTACTTGTCAGCAGCTCCCTCCCCGTAATCCCAACTTCATTTCACAGCATTTAAAGTGTGTGATTGACGAGCAGCTCTCCTCGGCGTGAGGGATGGGAGGAACGTGGACACACTCCCATCTGCCCTCCGCGGCGGTCATTTCTCCTCCCAGCCTCCGTAATTATGATCAGGCGAGCATTCACGGCGTGCTCGCACAATCAGCAGCGTGGTGCAGCTGTCTTTTCATTCCCAACCCCCCCCCCCCCCCCCCCCCCCCCCACACACACACACACACACACACACACACACACACACACACACCTCAGCTCATCTGCAGCTCAGGTGTTTGCTGAAGGGAACAATAGCAGTAGATGAACACGGCACTTTAACCCCCCAATCAGCCCCCTCGGCGCCGTCTTAATGGCTTATTTGTGTGGACAAACACAAGCCTGCGTCTGAGTATCAGCAGAAAGAGAAACATCTCAGGAGCCAGAGGTGGCCGTAAAGGCAGAACCGACCAATCACTGGAGGAGGAGCCCCGGGCGAGGAGACGCTCCGGCTTCCAGCTGCTTTGTGCTCAGAGTTTCTGTATACACACACACACACACACACGAGGGGAGAATGCGAGTGGAGTCTTCATGTTTGCAGGTGGAGCTTGTTACACAGAGCAGAGCGTTTGACGCGTGGATCAGGGGGGAGAAAATAAGAAAGGAGATTGCGGAGCGAGGGGTCACGGCTGGGAGAGATTGGGGTTGGAAAGTGAGCGTTGACTGTTGCTTCGCCTCATTTTCATAATTCACCGTGAAGCGGCGCGATATTCTGCAGCTTTGCTTCACTTCTTCCTCCTGCTGCCTCGTCGCTCCTCACGTCTGCCTGTAGCCCTTCACAGGGCGAGTCGCCACATCTGCCCCACATCTGCCAGCTCCTGCAGCTTTTCTGAAGTCAGTCAGGTCTGAGCAGCAGCTCTAGATGTTTACATATGTTCAGAATAGATGTCTGTTTCTCTCACCAACATGCTGCTGCTCAGAAATGATGTAGGAGTGTGAGTGTCCATGTCTATTTTTAAATCTATGAAAAACCCTCATATTTAGGCAAATTTTGGGTGAATTCAATGGAAAAGATATTTTAGGAAAAAGACACTATAAATGTCCAATTAAAAAATAATAATCATCAACTCAATGCTGCTCCAAGCAGACGGCAGTGACAAGTGGATGAATGCGTGTTTCTGTTTCAACAGAGTAACTAAACAGCAGAAGGGGGAACCACTTCAGGAGAACTAATGGAAACTTTACAACTTCATCAGGAGAATAAATGTATTTACAAAACTGACACCCCGTTTACCCAACGTTTCAGGTGAAAAGGCATTCACTTCCGCATTGGCGGGGGCGCTCGTTTCCTTCCCGTGCATTCCAGGCGGGCGGTGTTGAAGAAACCAGTTTTTTGAAAACAGTCGTCTATCTGTTGTGTTTGGAATGTGCCTGGAATGCGCGGGTGTGGAAACGAGCGCCCCCGCCAAGGCGGAAGTGAACTAACCCCGCCCGCCACTGACGGTGTAGGTGGACAAAACAAGCGCCCCTTGCCACCGGCCGCCACTGGATCATACCCCTCCGTTTGGAGTGATCCTCGGGAGAATCTCCGTTTGGAGGGGTGAATAGCCCTCCCCCTTGGCCCTACCCCTCCGTCATAATGACAACTGGGACACCCTACCCTCCACGTGAACGCGCAAAACAAGGGGTAGGGCCAAGGGGGAGGGCTAAGGGGTGAAATGGGATTCAGCCTTAGTCCTTCCAGCGTGTTCTGGGTCTTCCCTGGGGTCTCCTCCCGGTGGGACATGCCCGGAACTCCTTCAGGGAGGCGTCCAGGAAGTTCCATCCTGAACACATGCCCGAGCCTCCTCACTGCTCCTCTCCATGTGGAGGAGTAGCGGCTCTACTCCGAGCTCCTCCCTGGTGGCTGAACTCCTCCCCCTGTCTCTCACGGAGCACCCAGCCACCCTAAGAAGCTCATTTGCAGAGCACCGTCTTCCAGACCAGCACCACGGTCTCAGATTTGGAGGTGCTGATCCTCATCCCCATCATTTCAGACACTGCTGCAAACTGCCCCAGTGCATGATGGTCCAGGTTTGATGAAGCTCACAGGACAACATCATCTGCTAAAAGCAGAGATGAAATCCTGTGATTACTGAACCGGACTCCCTCTGGCCCCGGGTCCCTGAACCGGACCACATTTCCCTGGAATAGATGTTCCCAGGGAGGCTGAGGAGTGTGATCCCCCTGTAGTTGGAGCACACCCTCCGGTGGTCCACCCTGGTCTGCCAATCCAGAGACCCTGTCCCCGATGCCATGCGATGTGACAGAAACGCGTCAACCAAGGCAATCCCATCATGTCCAGAGACATAAGGTACTGAGGTCGAATCACATCCATCCACCCCTGGTTCCTTGCCACCAAGAAGCTTACCAACCACCTGTCCATCTGAGACCTCAGACTTCAGTCCACCTCTGAGACCTCAGCCTCTGCTCCCTCCACGGAAGATGTTAAGATGGGATTGAGGAAGTCCTCGAAGTATTCAGTTTGCCAGAATTTCTTCAACGCTGACTGATAGTCTTCCTCCATGTCCTCCTGAATTCCTCCTAGACCCGAGTTTTTGCCTCCACAACCACTCGGGCTGCAGTTCAGTTGGCCTGTCGGTACCTTTAAAGCTCGTGTCCGGAGTTTCCGTTTGTTTCCAATGTATGTACCATTTTTTAACAAAGCTTAAATGTATCAGTGTGGTTTGATACTATGATATAATGTTAGCATAAAGCAATATAAAAATTTATTTAAGAGCTCCACCTTCGTCTCATAGACCCCAATGTTATCCGAAAAAGCGCCGGTCAGCTTCAGCCAATAGACTTCGAGGTTCCGCTTTGTCATGCTGTCAATCAACGTGTGTCGCAGCCAGAGAGACTTTACACTCACCTCGGATATATCCACTGTCTGCTGAACATCCACCGTAAACGGCTGAACATGCAGGATGCTGCGGACTCGGAGGCTCTCATTCTGACCCCACAGGTAATGCGCGAGCACAATTAAAGGGGCGAGGCTTGGTCGCTCACGAACGCAGAGGGAGGGAACCTCAAGACGTTGGATTAAAAAAACCTCTCTTTCAAAACTCCGGACACGAGCTTTAAGCTGCTTCTGGAGTCCCATGAGCCAACAAGACTCGATGGGACTCCTTCTTCAGCTTGACGGCAGCCCTTACTACCGGTGTCCACCACCGGGTTCGGGGTTTGCTGCCATGGTTACGACCACAGCTCCAGGCAGCTGCTTCGACATGGTCCACTCCAACTCAATGTCCCCAACCTCAAGATCTAGAAAGCCCCCTCTCCTGGAGGTGGGAGTTGAAATCCCTGCTGACAGAGGGTTCCACCAGACGGTCCCAGCAGACCCTCACAACACCTTTGGGTCTGCCAAGTCTGTCCGGTTTCCTCCTCCGCCAGCGAATCCAACTCACCACCAGGTGGTGATCGGTCCACAGCTCTGCTCCTCTCTTCACCCGAGTGTTCAAGGCACAAGGTCAGAGGTCAGAGGTCAGATACACAACAACAAAGTCGATCATCGACCTCCGACCTAGGGTGTCTTGGTGCCAAGTACACTTGTGGACTCCCTTGGGCTCGAACATGGTGTTTGTTATGGACAAACTGTGACTAGCACAGTTGTCCAATAACAGGTCAGATCAGGGAAGCCGTGCGACCCAGTCACCATCCTCCAGGTCTCGATGTCGCTGCCCATGTGGGTCAATGCAGTCCCCAGTCGAAGCACGGTCCAGCACCCCTCCCAGGGACTCCAACACAGCCGGGTACCCTGACTGCTGTTTGGCCCAGAAGCTGAGACAACAGTGAGACGCCTGTCCCCAGGGACACGCAGGGACACGACCCTCTGGTTCACTTGGGTGTAGTGGAAAATATGAATAATTTATGTACATCTACACAGAAGACTGGTGCGTTCAATAACTGGATCTAGTGAAATGTTATATATTAGAACGGTGGTAAACAACAGCATATTTTACAGAAATCCTGAGCTCTAATTTTGAGACTTCTTCAGCTCAAAATAATGAAATTTGTCACCTTTAGTTAAAAAAAATGCCTTATGATCAGTCATAACTTTAAAGTGATGAATATAATTAAATAATAATTTGTTCTATTCCAATGAATGGCCTGTAAAAGATGAAAATGTTTCCAGTTTGTTCCTGATTGTCCTCAGAGTGACTCTGCCAAAGTTTAAATGATGAGGGAACACTTCATAAAGATTAAACATTGTGTTTCATTCAGCGTTTCAGCGAATCACGACGTTGCCATCAAACCAAATTTCCATCATCGTGGGTCATTTCTTCGCTTGCGTTTGAGCAGAAAGTTGTCTTTTTCTCTCTGCTCTCTTCATATGAAAACAAAAGAAAACCTTGAGTGGGGCTGGAGTGAACGTTTAATGAGCGTGAAAAGAAAAGTCCATTGAGCGACGTTTTACCTCCGAGCTGAATAAACGTGTCTGAAAGGAGGCTGTGGGCAGATCAAGGCCAGCTGTGCTATGACTCCCTTTACACAGCAGAGATACATGTTTATTCATCACAAGGGAGAAGACACATTTCTGAAATTGAGTAACTGATTCGTCAGAAGTTCAACCTTCTAAAAGTTTCAATAGCTACTGAAAATAAAACAGAAAAACTGAAATCTGTGTTTACCTCCTAATTTCAGCCTGTTCTAAAAATACTCACATGATGTGGTGAAACATTAGCTTAGCTGGTAGCACTGCTCCTTAGTGAGAGGAAGATGCTCTATAATCTGGATGTTAGAGCAGCATGAAGATGCTCCATAATCTGGATTCTGGAGGAGGAAGATGCTCTATAATCTGGATTCTGGAGGAGGAAGATGCTGGTTGGATCAGTGTGGCTTTTCGCTGCCAGCAGCTCCTGCTGAGCGCCGGGCTCTGAGCCCAGCTCCTCTATTAGTCTCCATCAGGGTTTCCAAATGAACTCCACATTTGTTTTCATTCCAGCACTTTTGGAAGAAGACAGGAAAAAGCTGAATTAATGGCTGTGGCCTGAAAGGATGTTCTCCTTTTTAATTGATATTTCTTCTCAGTGGGAAAATAAAACCTAACTAATAAAAGATCCCAAAAAGCTTCAGAGGCTCCATCCAGACAGAAATGATTTCAAGTGAAAGTGAAACACTTTCATTGTGTTTGAGGATCCGTTTCCATGACAACGGAGCCTGGAGCCAATAAAAACACAACTTGAAATGCTGCTCCTCACATGTGTTCAGTACATTCAGAATGTTTCCATGTAAACAGACTCATTTGAAAACGCAACAACGCTGTGCCCTCACTTGAAAAGTCATCATGGAAATGGGGCCTAAAAACAGTAGAAATGTTTCCAGTACATGGATCTCTCATGACAACGCTCTTCCAGGATTTTGGAGCACACGCCTGATTTTCCATCATCATGAAGGCGAACGCTCTGAATTGATTCTGTTATTTTGTGCGTCTTCCAGACTTCGTCTTCGGGTGGTCCTGTTAGTAGATCAGCTTCCACTTTTAGACCCCACATGTTGAGAATTCAAGATGTCAGTCTGTTCTGGTAAATTCTCCTCTTCCCTCTGAGCCGTCCCATTTTTAGTCAAACATCCATTGCAGCAGAAAATCCTCAGAATATAAAGTGGTTGAGTTTTTTCCCTTTGATTCATGAGTGTTTCTCTTGGTTTGCTCCACAGGGGCTCAAACCGATGGACCACAACGGGCTGTCAGATCCGTACGTCAAGCTGCACCTTCTGCCCGGCGCCAGCAAGGTTTGTACCCAGATGATTAAAACGTGCTTCCACGTTTCCGTCCCCGCCTCACCCCGGTCATCATGACGCTCATGCAGTCATTACAATTCAGTCCTTTAACATAGAAATGCATAAGCATCAACATATCACGATACGAGACTCACCGGTTTCCAAAACAGAATGTTTAACCTGGACCTGAGCGGAGAGACCGGGTTTGAAGCAAAGCGACGAGTCTTGGATACCGATAACAAGTATCAGTACTGATACTGCAGATATCTGATACAACCCAGCGAGTATCACATGAAGTCTTCTGTCAGACCTAACCCTGGACCTGTTGGTCTTCTCTTGGTCTTGGGATGATCTGGTTTTGGTCTTGATTCGGTCTCGGGTTAGAAGGTCTTGAATAAAACATGAATGGAGTCTTTGGTGGTTTGTGTTGTTCCACATTTGTGTTCTTTTGAGATCAGTCAAGTCAGTCTGAAGGTCATAAAAATACAAAAAATAAACCCTTTACGACTTACAAAGCTTGATAATACATTTACAATTTGATTGAAGGCAAATAAAGTAATAGCATTTCCAAAAATAGGAGTCTGCTTAATTGAATCAGAGTTTATCAGTTATAACGCAGTGTAATAAAACTGATTGCTTCCATCAACGTTAGTGGCTTCAGGTCATAATTTTACTGTCACCAAACCAAGCACAATGTCAAGAGATAAAAAAGGACGAGTTAGCTGTAAGGAGTGTTAAGAATGTGGGAAACAAATCTTTTAATTGAATGAAGATGGTCAGACTCATACATTGCTTTCTTCTGGAGATTATTAAAAGAACCGATGGGTTCCAGCCGAGCTTGAGCTGTTTTCAGGAGCAGCAGAAGAAATCCAGGTGTCAAGCCTTTCCTCAAGATCTCCGGAATACTGAACAAAACAAATAATTCATCATGCAAGCTGTGGATAATCCACCAAGAACTCCCGTTTTATGACTTAATATGTTGTTTTTATAGAATATTAAAGTGTGCTTCAAAAAACAGGACCAAACCAGAGTCCATGGGGGTTGAGGGGTCCAGAGGAGATCCAGAGGGTCCAGAGGAGATCCAGAGGGGTGACGCCTGGACAAGCAGCAGAAAGACGCTTCAGGAGCCTGTTTTCACGACCCTTTCCAGTGGAAAACTGGAAACTTGCATTGTGTTTTAGTTTCCTTTCACATGACAACAGCGCTCGGAGCCACTGGAAATGAAACTATTTGAAAACGGCTCCCAAAGTGGAACTTTTGGAAAGCTTGTGTTCAGTGTTTCTGCTGTTCGGAAAAAGACAGTTATCAAAACGTTGCGGTGGAAATTAAAAAGTTTGTTAAATGAAAATGTGAAAAGGAAGAGTCTGTAGTTGAAACGTTGTATGAAGGCAGTCAGAGTCAGGTTAGGTCTGGTCGACACTTCACACCGACTGACCGACGCGGCTCATGTTTCAGCCTGATCGGTGTTTCTGGGGTTTCAGTCTGACTGTGCTCTTGTTTCGGTCTGATCGTGTTTGTCGGGTTTCGGTCTGATCGTGTTTGTCGGGTTTCGGTCTGCTCGGCGTTGTGGCTGGATGTCCTCCAGCAGATGGAGCTTCAGAAGCTCTGCTGGCTCTTAGTTGGTCAGATTCCACTTTACAACCACATTTAAACCAACGGCAGAAAGATTCTTCCTGGTTTTTTTCAGAAGGTGAATTCTTTGTCGTGCTTGCGTCTGACTGCGGTCCTTGATGCTCTTGATTCTTTCATTCAGATCCTTGATTCTAACACAAACCCTATGAATGTGAACCTTCTACAAAAGCATATTTTTAAAAGGCAAAGCCTTGAAATGATTGGTCCACCTGAGTCACATCTCCTGCTCTCTCACCTCTCCAGTTGTCATCTCTTCCTGGTTTGTACCGGCAGCTTTCTTTTCCCTCCACTCTTCCCTCTGTAATGTGGCCTGGCAGTGGCAGATCTGCTTTACCCCTCTTAACTCTTTAACAGTGGTAAACTCACTAGGAGACTTCCACCGGGATAGAGTCAGAGCGTTTACACAAACTTTCACTTTCCCTCATTTGCATGATGACGGCGCTCATCCCTGTCTCGCCTGGTCCATGAGTGTCTGTGTTTTGGACACTAAGTGCTTTGGGATGTGAGGAAATAGTTTAGAATAGATTGAGAATGTACATAGGATAGATTAGATACAATCTCTCCACATTTGTCTTTGTAAATTCTTCAAAACACTTTGGAACGTAAAGCTTAGCAGCTCGAGAAACAGAGAGAAACTGTTTGCTGATCCAACATCTAAGCCTCTTAAAATTGACTGATTATCACGGAAAGCTCTGAAAGCTCCTGGAAAACCAAATGAGGATCAACACTTGGAAGTTTAACAACAACGGCACATTTTTACTCTCAATAATCTGATTGTGCAAAAATGAGGCTTTAATTACAACTCCGTGCTGTGCGATTAACTTTGTGAAAGACTGTAATTGGCCAAGTAAACATGTACTGTATGAGCCTGTTTGTGTCAGTAGTATCATCGTATGTCTGAGACACTGTAAAGTCATCCAGCCAGTGTGGTCTGGATGTTAGAGGAGGAAGACGCTCTATGATCTGGATGTTCACACAGATTGCCGTCATGCTAATGCTATCCTAGCCTCTGTCAAAGAGGACTGATGCTTCTGAACCTTCGATGTGGTTGATGTTGCTGTTACGAGGACGGAGTCCATTCAGGATTCAGGAGTCACTGCCCAAAGCAGCTTTTCATAATGCTTCTCATCACTCTGGTGAATTTAAAGAGACATAAATAAAGAGTTAGACACACCGAAGTGTCTGTACTCCTGTGAAATGAGGGGGAGCGGTATTTAGCAGGTGCTGCCAAGCATCCCTTTGCTTTTTATTACTAGCAGCAGCTGCTACCGAACGCCCCCCTCGTTTACTGTGAGTGCGCACGCTTTGAAACCACATCATGTTTTCCACTTCGGCGATGATCTGCATAATTTTAAATCAGAGGAAACCTCATTCACATTTCCAAAAATGAAGCGGAACATGCAGATCTCTGAAGCTCTGTGAAGAAATGCCTCAAAACGAACAGTGTGAAATAACTGTCACTTCAGAACAATCTTCAGCAGGAGTCGTTCAAAATGGCTTGATGCTGAGAGTACAGCAGTTATTTGGTTTTATGGAAATATGGACATTTACACCATCAACAAAAACTTTGAAGTTTAACTTTAAAAGTTGTTGTGGCTCTATTTTTCCAGTCCAGCTCAGGGACTGGACTGAATGTGGAGCCTCAACTAAAAATGTGTTTGATGCCTCTGATTAAAGAGGTGAAACTTTTTTTTATGTCTTAAAGTTATCTGTTGTCTTGAAAACACCTCAGTCTAGACATTGATTCAAATGTAGCTGATCTGACGTCGCTCCTGCTTCTCTCAGCATGCTCTCCACATAACATGATTGTTCTTCATGGAAACTGAGACGTTTAAAGTTTCAGCTCATTTCTACTCAGTCTTAAACACTTTCCTTCTCCGTAGTCTGGCTGTCACAACAAAGGAGCGGGGCATAGATAAAGGGGCGGGGCATCAAGCTTGTGTAGAGAGATCAGGAACCGTATTGGTTCAAAGTGCATCATGTGACGACTGTATCACGCCTCACCAGCATCCCACTACCCTCACAATGTAACAGTGTCGATTTACAGACGTGCTCACAAGCATACAGGATTTCACCTGCAGAACTGTTTCATCCTCAGAGGAACTGAATACAGCAAAGAAACATGAGTGTGTTTTGAGGTTCCTTCATCTTTTTTTAATAACTGTACAGGAGGCGTCGTCTGGGTTTCTAATGGTGAAAGTTTGTCTCTGAAGAAAAAGGTTATGAATGGCTGCCTTGATGCGTCACTTCGTGTCGTGCATATGAGGTGCATCCATCCTCTGGGCTCTGCAGAAGTCTGAATATATTTCACCTGCAGACCAAATTGATGAATGAATCAGTAGATTTCCCCCGAGCGAACTGCCAGCGCGGCGAATCGAACCCTTCAAAAAGCAGCAAGGAGCGTTTTTCTGGAAGAGAGCTCACTTTCAATCCGTCCAGTTCCACACTGCATGTCTCTGTGTCCAGCGTGGAGAGAGCACAGCTTCCTGCAGCCCTGCAGAGTGAAGCTGAAGCTGTTTCGGAAGTTTCATTCTGAGCTCAACCCCTCCATACTGCTTCTCTGGAATAACGCCATACAAATGTGTTGAATTGAGATTAAATGCTGAAATATGTGGCTAAAGCTGTGAGTCAAGCCTCCACACACACTCACACACAGTTATTTTTGTCAGTGTAACATCCCCGTGTGTTTGCCCTCCCTCTCTATAAAACCATTGTTGTTGAGAGAACGCTGATTTTCACAGTGTTAAATGAGATAAAACAGTTAAAAAAAGAAAGAGCAGTGTGATGGGATTGTCACACAGCAGATGGAATGAACCCATAAAACAGATCTGCAAGCTGTCGGCGTGAATTGGACGTCCCCGCCCCCCCGTTAACCTCCCAGCTGGAGAAACTCTGAACGTATCCGAACCAGAGACCTCACCCAGTGGCGTCCAGAGTATGTTCTGTCTCAGAACGCTGAATGAACAGGTCTCTTCCTCAGATCAACCAGCCACTGTGCTTCCAGGCTAAAAATACTGACTGACACGTCTCAGTGTGACGTCAGTCCCTGAGTCATCCTTTCTTCCTTTAAACCGAAGTTTTACTGAATTTCTCACCACATATTATCTGATTTCTTCAAAGGGAGTGTTCTATTTCATCCCTCCTGACCACCAGAAGGCGGTGCTGAAAGCACCGAATGTTTCCTTCTCGCATGCGCAGTTTGAGTATGCATACCAACAATGTCACCTGTGACCTCTGGGCGACCCTAAAAAGGTATTAAGTTCCAGTGTCACCATAGGATCGACTCATGTCCCTATTACACCTCAGCACAGGTGATTTCTTCAGTTATCCTACAGGGGCCACCACTTACAGTTCAGGGTGCGCCCCTTTAGGCTCTCCCTCTCACCAAAGGTTTTCACTCAAGTTGTGAAGGCTGCGCTTTCCCCCTTGTTGTTGCAGGCTCAGTTCTACAGAAGTCGTGTCTGAACCCCTCGAAGAGGGTAACCTCATTTCAATGACCTTAGACACCATGATGATGAGGGCCTGGTCACCCCATCGCAGTGTGACCCATGTTCTTCACCTCCTCACATTCTCCCGGAGGAACAGATTGTTGCCATACATCACTTTCCTGCAACTTCTGAGCAAGCTGACATGCATGCTGTCATTGCATCCCCTGCAGAGGTGGTTGAATGGCTTCCACCGGGATGCCAAGCAGCACCACCATTGCTAGAAGCTGAGGTTGTCACAGCAGTCTCTATTGGCCCTGGCCCCATAGAGAGACAGGACTTGGTTGTTGAGAAGGGTCCCATTGGGCATGGCCCCAGACTGCCGCGAGACCATCACCATGGATTCCAGTCTCTTAGGGTGGGGTGCTTTCTGGAAACACAGAACGGTACCGGGACGATGGCATGTGTGGGACAACACATCAGTACGCTGGAGCTACAGCAGTACACCTGGCCCTTAGACACTTCTTGCTATACCTGAAGGAATGGCATGTACTGGTATGGTCAGACAACACCTTGGCTGTCTTGCACATCAACCATTAGGGCCGCACCTAGTCCGCCTGGCTGCCATCGGTCTCTCAGTGACTGCGTAGGTCTGGCCAGCCTGCAGGCCATGTTTCTACTGGGAGACTAGAATCACCTGCACACTGGTGGGACATTGGCGCCTCCACCTGAAGGTGGTACACACAATTTGGGGCCTTTATGACAAGACAAGGGACAACCTTTTCACTTCAGAGGAATTGACCCAGTGTCCACTTTGGTTGTCCTTTAGGGAAACCACCAGGATGGCTCCTCTACACCTTTCCGCCACTCCCTCTGATTGTGCCCACACTCCAGAGAGTCCTTCAGGACGGCCGAATGTTGTTGCTGGTGGCCCCCTTCTGGACAGCTCGGGCTTGGTTCCCTCTACTGTGCAGACTTTCTCGCAGTGAATGATGGTGTCTTCCCAACAGGAGGGATCTGTTGTCCAAGCACGGGGGTCTGGTTTGGCTCCCCAATCCTCACACCTCTGTTCATGCATATAGCTGTCCACCTAGCTGCAGTACGATGGAAAAATGTTAAGTGGTGCAATATCCACAAGGAGGACCCCGTGTTTTGCCCAGTCCTCGCGGTCTTGGAATTCTTACAGTCTCTTCTGGATGGATGTCGGTCTTTAAATAATAAATAATAATAATGCATTGGTTTTATATAGCGCTTTTCAGGACACTCAAAGACGCTTTACATTGCATTCCATTATTCATTCACACCATACTGGGTGGTGGTAAGCTGCTGCTGTAGCCACAGCTGCCCTGGGGCAGACTGACGGAAGCGAGGCTGCCAATCTGCGCCATCAGCCCCTCCGACCACCACCAACCATTCACTCTCACAACTTTCATACTAGACAAGGTGGGTGAAGTGTCTTGCCCAAGGACACAAAGACAGTTTAACGCCTGCGGGAGCAGGGATCAAACCGCCAACCTTCCGGTTATAAGACGACCTGCTCTACCATCTGAGCTACTTGTCTATATTGAGGGTGTAGGTTTGCTAAATTTGCAAATGCAACAACAAAGAGCCACAACCTGGTTTCAACTTTCCTTGAGAGGGCTCTGATGTTTCACCTGCTGAGAGCCCCTTGGGCTTCAGCCTGGGACCTACACTTAGAGCTGGAGGGCTTGTGTCAGCCTTCCTGTGAGCCCTTGGCAACAGTGGAGCTACAGTGGGTGTCACCCAAGACTGTTTTTCTGCTGGCCTCAGCGACCCATGTGGGTGAGGTACATGCTCTGTCAATCCATCATGCCTGAGATGGCATCGGGACGGTGAAGGTCGAACATTACTTTTCTCCCGAAGGTGCTGCCGGGTTAATGTTCTAATCCGTCTACCAGGCTTGCTTGATATGACCTTCTCATCGAGCATTGCTTGGGACGGGGCAGAACTATTGTGCATGGTCAGAGCCTTAAGATGTTAAATGGACACCACCACAAACTTTCGTAAGTCCTCTGTGAAGGCCCTGACAGAGGCTCTGCTCTTTCCAAGCAGCGCTTATCCCACTGGATGCCATTCGTTAATGCTTATCAGACAGTGGATCACCCTCTACCATCAGGTGTGTGGTGCCACTCCACCAGAGCAGTGTCCACACCTTGGGCTGCCATGAGAGGAGTACCCCTCCCTCCTTCCCATAGCGGCAAGTATGGACGACATACATGCCGCTGCCTCCTGGGCAATGCCAGCACCTTTTTTTCTAAGTGATACAGCATGAATGCCACTACTACCCATCCACTGGGCGTCGTCCTTCGCTCTGCAGAGGTTTCTCAGTGAGGTTGGTCCCTGGGATTCCTTCTGACTAAATGTCAGGACTTCAGCACCATCTTGTGGCGGTCAGGAGGGATGAAATAGAACAAAAGTTTCGAGGAGCTTCATGAGGAACCCTATGAGGAACCGTCGTGTCTTCTGAGTGAAATCAGAACCAGAGAAATCTTTAACTTCTTTGGAACATCTCATCACTCAGACGAACCGCAAGAAGGCATCAGGTGGCTCGTCCACAGCTTCACACACACACACAGACACAGACACACACACACACACACACACACACACACACACACACACACACACACACACACACACACACACACACACTTCTCTGTTGGTTCCTGTTTAGTGAAACATAAGTGTCAGGAATAAATGACTTGCTGAAAGTGGACTTCATTTGTTTTTGATCTTGTAATTTGACACCTGTTCCATACTTATACTACTACTACTACTCATACTAACAAACGTGTCACTCATTGGCAGATATCTCCGCCAACTGTTTAAGAATGATCAGTGAGAACAGATTCAGAGAAAGTCTGGACTGGTCTGGTTCAGTTGATCCGGTTCTGCCAACCCAGTTCAGAATACCTAGTCCAAAACCAAGCTGATTTGAAAATAATAACCGTTATCTGATACTAATATTGCTGTTATGATCCATCTCCGACATTTACAGATGTCAACATTGGTATACAAGTTTCTTTGATGATTTTTTTATACTAAATATGAAAAAGGAATGAATTTCTTGATTTTAAAAAGCTTCAAACACAAAACACATCAAAAAATATATCAATTATTCTTACTGTAAAGTCTGTTGTGTTACCGATGGTTTCATCCTTTTGTTCTGTTTTTCATTGTTGGTATCCTTCATGGTTTTATGCGCCGTGTGAACGGCGGACCCTTCCTTTGATTTGTTCTTTTGTGCGGCGCTCGGCTCCACTGCGGTCGTTCTAAAGTGCTTTATAAATGAAGTTGGTGCTCATGCTAACTGCTGGACGTGCAGGAATTCAAACACAAGAGAGCATGCAGCCTGGGATTCCTCTCACATCTTAGAACAGCGTGCCCTCACCCCTCCCAGCTCTGCCTTCCTCTCCGCTCGCTCTACAAATAATGATTTTGCTGGTTGAGCGAGGCTCATTAGGAGCTGCTAAAGAGGAGATCAGTTCTGCTGCTTCACGCTCCGCAGCTCCGCCTCCTCTGAGAGCGCCATCCAACACAATGGAAGGCCCCAAACTCTGGCAGGTTAAAGGGTGAAGAGCCGACGCCGCCCCCCCCCCCCCCCCCCCCCCCCCCCCCCCCCCCACACACACACACACACACACACACACACACACACACACACAAGATCTGGGAACGCTTCAGGATCTCCATGAATCAGTCACAACATCTGGTCTGCAACGTCTGTGGCATGTGGGCCCACATCTGGCTCCTCCGTTGTGGCGACTGTCACTTCGCTGAATATTCCATACGGGGTGTAAGTTCCTCCCTCCGCCTCAAATCTCCCCATTTCCTTCATTCTGGAGGATTTTAAACACGAAAGAGAAACAAAAAGAGAAAATCCTGCAGAGCGCTGTGATGGGAGCCTCCAGGGTGAGGCCGTCTTCACCGCCGCTGATGAAACGATGGCGACATCGTGCAGGATGGCGTTGCCCCTCTCATCTCCCCCTGGACGGCGTGCTGATATCCCACATGGTGAAGAGAAACCTCCACGAAGGCTGCAGATCTTAATTCTCTCATCAGTGGACAGAAAGCCTGAAGCGTTTTGCTCAGACGTGTTCTGAAGGAGGTGGACGATCCGGGGCTCAGGAAACCTTTAATCAAGTCACACCGTCAGACCCCCCCCCCCACGTTCTGATTTATTGACTCCCCTTCCGCCGCCCGCCGGATTCGTTGCCATTGAAATTCAGCCGATCGCCTCCGCGGCTTTTCGCCGCCCTGCCAACAATCCACTTAGTGGCTCTGTGCAGGAAGAGTGTGAAATGAACAAGGTGACCCCCCCTACCCCCGCCCCCCCCAACCAGGAAGAACACCTCGACTTTCACTCTGAGGTCCGCATGACGCCGCACGCCGTAATGAAGTGTCTGAATGACAGCTGAGCTCACCTCCATGACTTGTTGATGGACAAACAGCTTCATGACAGGCTGGAACCTCACTTCATGACAGGAGACTGCTGAGCCACAGGCTGGAACCTCACTTCATGACAGGAGACTGCTGAGCCACAGGCTGGAACCTCACTTCATGACAGGAGACTGCTGAGCCACAGGCTGGAACCTCACTTCATGACAGGAGACGGCTGAGACACAGGCTGGAACCTCACTTCATGACAGGAGACTGCTGAGCCACAGGCTGGAACCTCACTTCATGACAGGAGACTGCTGAGCCACAGGCTGGAACCTCACTTCATGACAGGAGACTGCTGAGCCACAGGCTGGAACCTCACTTCATGACAGGAGACGGCTGAGCCACAGGCTGGAACCTCACTTCATGACAGGAGACGGCTGAGACACAGGCTGGAACCTCACTTCAGGACAGGAGACGGCTGAGCCACAGGCTGGAACCTCACTTCATGACAGGAGACGGCTGAGCCACAGGCTGGAACCTCACTTCATGACAGGTTGGAGCCTCTGGCCTTCTCTTGGTCTTGGTTCTTGTCTTGGGTCTGGTCTGGGGTCTGGTCTGGGTTCTGATCTTGTGTTGGTCTTGGTTCTAGTTTAGGCTCTGGTCTTGGTTCTCGTGCTGGTTCTGGTCTTCTCTTAGTCTTGGTTCTGGTCCTGGTTGTGGTAGTGGTTCTGGGCTGTACCATGTGTTCCACTAACTCCTCAGAAAATCTCACTAAACCACAGACTGAACTGAGATGAGGTGTTTGGTTCTCGCTCAGCAGAACTGATTAAACTAACATGAAGCGACGAGACTTCCTGATCAAAGTGCTGGATTCTACTGGAGGCTCCGGTTCTTCCCTCCTGATGGACAGAGAGCAGACGAAGAAGAAGGATGGAGGGAAAACGTTGAAAACAACAGAATCAACACACTGTGTCCTCTTGTTGTTTCTGCTGAAAGCAGATAATCCATGTCATTGATTGAGGCCGTCGCTGTTCGGTCTGTTTATTTTCTTATTCCAGACGTCTTGATGAAGCATGGAGAAAACATGAGGAGCGTCGGCTGAGTGACGACAGCCGGGAGACTGTCTGATCGACGGAACGCTGCAGACCTCTGATAATCACTGCAGCCGATTGATCAGTTCAGCACAGTCACATGTTCTCCTCTCCTCCTCTCCTCCTCGTCTCCTTCTCACCTCCTCTCCTCCTCTCCTCTCCCATGATTCCTTTCTGCCATCACACCTGTGTTGCTCGATATGCTGATTTCCAGTCGGGTTGAAGAAACAGGACGTGTCCACTTCCTGCGTCCACACCGAGTGACGCTAATCAAAGGTGTTTGTTGTGTCTTCAAAACATTGAAACCACCTGATCAGCTAAATATTCCATTAGTGATCAGCTGATCAACAATCTGGTGCAAGAACACCTTCAGGCTGAGTTTAGACAACAAGTGGACAATCCTCCACAGTTATGTGCCCCACAGTTCCCTTGTTTTCATGGTTTCTGTTGTTACCGTGGAGACGGACATTGGTTAGAAACCGTTGTCATGTAAATGTGAAACTTTTATGAGTTTGCACTTGAAGCGTTGAGTTTGCACCTTCTTTTCCAGACGACTTGAAAACAGACGTAGTGATAAATCATGAGGGTTCCTCATGACACCCTCTGGTGGTGGGACCTGGAACTGCTGAAGTCAACCGGTTTGTGTTCAGCAGGGAGAACCCTGTGGCTCTGGAAGGAACTCTTGTTTTCCTCATTCTGAGTCTGACTGAAGGCATTTCCGCTGAATTAAAGTCTTCATTCAGAACGTCTGAGTGTTTTCTGGCTGATTTCTTGCCGTCTGTGTGGCCTGATGTTCTGCTGCCACGTTCTCCTGACTCTGGAGGCTTTAACGGAGCCGGCTCGCTGGGGGTTCCCCACCCGCCACTCGTTTTCTCGGTTTCTGGATGTTTTGCCTGAGTCCTGCTGCCGTTCCGTCGACGCGCCGGCTGACGGACGGCTCTGGTGTTTCTGTCTTTCAGGCCAATAAGCTTCGGACCAAGACGCTGCACAACACACTCAACCCGGTGTGGAGCGAGACGCTGACCTACTACGGCATCACGGACGAGGACATGGTCCGGAAAACGCTCAGGTAGGCCGCCGCCGCCCAGCTGTGCTTCAGTGGTCATCACTCTCTCCTCACAGTGCAGAACCCCGGTTTGATCCCCTGCTTTCTCAGCTGACTGCGTTTTCTTAATTTAGTTGAACTGTGACTGTACAGGACTTGGCGTTTATCTGATTGCTGCGACTCCGTTTACACCACATTTGAAGTGAAAACACATTGTTTTTGTTTTTCTCTCAGAAGGTTTTTCATTTTGAAAATTATATTCGTTGACATTCATTGACAACAACAGAAACACTGTAATGATGTAGCTAGCATCTTGTTTCCCCAATTTCCATGGACACGTGTTTTCAAAAAGTTGTGTAGTGTGTGACTGTGTTGTCATGTATACACACAATGAAAACACAACAAAAGTTTTGCATTTTCACTCGAAATCACCGTAAATGAATGCTGTGAGCATGATGGGAAACCTGTGGCTCTTCAGCTTCTCTGCAGCGGCTCCATCAAACTTTCCCAGAAATTACCTATAAATTTTTAAAAAATGTTCTTTTTATTTGCAGAACAAACTATTCTTCAGAAATGGTTTCATCTCCAGACTGAAAACAGCTTTAATATTCTGAATGACTTGAAATCCTAAAAGTGGATCAAACTACTGAAAAACAAACAAACAGCTGAAATGAAAAAAATCATCCTTAAAAAGCAGTGTTGGGCAAGTTACTTTAAAAAGGTAATTAGTTAGAATTACAAATTACTTCTCCCAAAAAGTAATTGAGTTAGTAACTTAGTTACCTCATTGAAAAAGTAATTAGTTACTCAGCAAAGTAACTGACATTTTTCAAGTTCTACACATTACCACATTCTATAACATCTATAACATCAAAGGTGTTTATATCAACTGATTGAAGAATAAAAACACTTTATACAGTATTTTAGAACGTTTAGTATTTATTTGAACTAAATTGCAGCCTGTTAAGAAAACACAAATGTAAACTTCTGGCCATTAAGTAGTGCAAATCTCTGTAACTGTACATGAAGCCTACTGTGTTCCAGTGGACCTGCAGTCAGTGTTCAGCTCGGCTCTGGTCGCCTGCTGGTTGCTTGTTTTAACTGAGCGGCTCGTCTCCCTCCTGCTGCGTTTGGGCTCAGGTCGGGTCAGCAGCAGCAGCAGCAGCAGCAGCAGCAGCAGCAAGTGTCATGCTAGCATGTGGCAGACGTGGGTAAAGTCTTCCAGTGAGACTTCCAGTTTCAGAACGCTACTTTGTACATCCTGGGATCGAGCTTCACGCCATTGTCTCTGTCTTGTTGTGTTCACCGGTCAGCGCGTGCAGCAAGTGAGACACGTGGGCAGGGCATGCCCGTCCACCAGCCAATCATCATCGCGTCTTCATTGCCCCCCCCCTCCCCCCTCCCCCCTCCTCCCTGCTCTCTCCTGCAGCTGATGTGTGCGGCAGCAGCGGACACTCGCGCTTCATTCAGTCAGTAGTAACGCGCCACTTCATTTTCTTAGTAACGGTAATGGCGTTGCAACGATGGGAAAAGTAACTAATTAGATTATTCGTTACTGAAAAAAATAACGCCGTTACTAACGCCGTTTATTCTAACGCCGTTATTCCCAACACTGTTAAAAAGAGGATCAATCTCTAAAAGCAGCACAGAAACAACTGCATGTCAAAAATATATCTGAGCCAGCTGAAGCTATGAAGCATCATACATATATATATATATATATATGTATATATATACACATATATATATATATATATATATATATATATATATATATATATATATATATATATATATATATATATATATATATATCCATCCATCCATCCATTTTCTACCGCTTATCCGGGGCCGGGTCGCGGGGCAGCAGTCTCAGCAGGGATGCCCAGACTTCCCTGTCCCCAGACACTTCCTCCAGCTCCTCTGGGAGGATCCCAAGGCGTTCCCAGGCCAGCCGAGAGACATAGTCTCTCCAGCGTGTCCTGGGTCTTCCCCGGGGTCTCCTCCCAGTGGGACATGCCCGGAACACCTCCCTAGGGAGGCGTCCAGGAGGCATCCTAAACAGATGTCCGAGCCACCTCAGCTGGTTCCTCTCGATGTGGAGGAGAAGCGGCTCTACTCTGAGCTCCTCCCTGGTGACTGAGCTCCTCACCCTGTCTCTAAGGGAGCGCCCAGCCACCCTACGGAGGAAGCTCATTTCGGCCGCTTGTATCCGGGATCTTGTCCTTTCGGTCATGACCCAAAGCTCATGACCATAGGTGAGGGTGGGAACGTAGATTGACCGGTAAATCGAGAGCTTCGCCTTTCGGCTCAGCTCCTTCTTCACCACGACGGACCGATACAACGACTGCATCACTGCAGCCGCTGCACCGATCCGCCTGTCAATCTCACGCTCCATCCGTCCCCCACTCGTGAACAAGACCCCAAGATACTTGAACTCCTCCACTTGGGCTAGGGTCTCTCCACCAACCTGGAGGGGGCAAGCCACCTTCCTCCGGTCGAGGACCATGGCCTCGGATTTGGAGTTGCTGATCCTCATCCCTGCCGCTTTACACTCGGCTGCGAACCGCCCCAGTGCATGCTGTAGGTCCGGGTTCGATGAAGCCAACAGGACAACATCATCTGCAAAAAGCAGAGATGAAATCCTGTGGTTCCCGAACCGGACCCCCTCCGGCCCCTGGCTGCACCTAGAAATTCTGTCCATGAAGATTATGAACAGAACCGGTGACAAAGGGCAGCCCTGCCGGAGTCCAACATGCACCGGGAACAGGTCCGACTTACTGCCGGCAATGCGGACCAGACTCCTACTCCGGTCATACAAAGACCGGACGGCCCTTAACAAGGGGCCCCGGACTCTGTATTCCCGGAGCACCCCCCACAAGACACCACGAGGGACACGGTCGAATGCCTTCTCCAAATCCACAAAACACATGTGGACTGGTTGGGCAAACTCCCACGAACCCTAGAGCCCCCTATGGAGGGTATAGAGCTGGTCCACTGTTCCACGACCAGGACGAAAACCGCATTGTTCCTCCTGGATCCGAGGTTCGACTATCGGTCGGATCCTCCTCTCCAGTACCCTGGAATAGACTTTCCCGGGGAGGCTGAGGAGTGTAATCCCCCTATAGTTGGAGCACACCCTCCGGTCCCCCTTTTTAAACAGGGGGACCACCACCCCGGTCTGCCAATCCAGAGGCACCGTCCCCGACCGCCACGCGATGTTGCAGAGACGTGTCAACCAAGACAGTCCCTGCACATCCAGAGACTTAAGGTACTCAGGCCGAATCTCGTCCACCCCCGGTGCCTTGCCACCGAGGAGCTTGCCAACCACCTCAGTGACTTCAGCTTGGGTGATGGACGAGTCCACCTCTGAGACCTCAGCCTCTGCTTCCTCCACGGAAGACGTGGCGATGGGATTGAGGAGGTCCTCAAAGTATTCCTTCCACCGTCCGACAATATCCCCAGTTGAGGTCAGCAGCTCCCCACCTCCACTGTAAACAGTGTTGGCGGAGACCTGCTTTCCCCTCCTGAGGCGCCGGACGGTTTGCCAGAATTTCTTCGAGGCCGACCGATAGTCCTCCTCCATGGCCTCCCCGAACTCCTCCCAGACCCGAGTTTTTGCCTCCACAACTGCTCGGGCTGCAGTTCGCTTGGCCTGCCGGTACCCGTCAGCTGCTTCGGGAGTCCCATGAGCCAGCAAGGCTCGATAGGACTCCTTCTTCAGCTTGACAGCAGCCCTTACTTCCGGTGTCCACCACCGGGTTCGGGGGTTGCCGCCACGACAGGCACCGGAGACCTTACGACCACAGCTCCGAGCAGCTGCTTCGACAATGGAGGTGGAGAACATGGTATACTCGGACTCAATGTCCCCAGCCTCCCTCGGGACATGAGAGAAGCTCTCCCGGAGGTGGGAGTTGAAAGCCATGCTGACAGAGGGTTCCGCCAGACGTTCCCAGCAGACCCTCACAACACGTTTGGGTCTGCCAAGTCTGTCTGGTTTCCTCCTCCGCCAGCGAATCCAACTCACCACCAGGTGGTGATCGGTCGACAGCTCTGCCCCTCTCTTCACCCGAGTGTCCAAAACACGCGGCCGGAGGTCAGATGACACGACAACAAAGTCGATCATCGACCTCCGACCTAGGGTGTCCTGGTGCCAAGTGCACTTATGGACACCCCTGTGCTCGAACATGGTGTTCGTTATGGACAAACTGTGACTAGCACAGAAGTCCAATAACAGAACACCACTCGGGTTCAGATCGGGGAGGCCGTGCGATCCAATCACCCCCTTCCAGGTCTCACTGTCGCTCCCCACGTGGGCGTTGAAGTCCCCCAGTAGAACAATGGAGTCCCCAGTCGGAGCACTGTCCAGCACCCCTCCCAGGGACTCCAAGAAGGCCGGGTACTCTGCACTGCTGTTCGGCCCGTAAGCCGAGACAACAGTGAGGCACCTATCCCCGACCCGAAGGCGCAGGGATGCAACCCTCTCGTTCACTGGGGTGAACTCCAACACATGGCGGCTGAGCTGTGGGGCTATAAGCAAACCCACACCAGCCCGCCGCCTCTCACTGCGGGCAACGCCAGAAAAGTGGAGAGTCCAGCCCTTCTCGAGAGGTTGGGTTCCAGAGCCCAGGCTATGTGTGGAGGTGAGCCCGACTATATCTAGCCGGTACCTCTCAACCTCCCTCACAAGCTCAGGCTCCTT